>NW_027103611.1:63337-117586 GCF_902728285.1 Clytia hemisphaerica
AAGTGTTTTCAAATAAATAAATCTACGACTCAACAGTTGGATTCATATAACATTTAATGTATTCTGTATCGTATCATAACTGCACACATGTTTTCTTGCAAAAGGTTGTGTTGTGGATTTAGTTCACAGGCCTCCTCACTACCACTAGTGCCATTCCCTTTTGACCCCTATTGGAATTTCAATAAATTTAGGGTTAGGGTTGAAAAAAATTAAAATTAGATAAAAATTTGAAATTCAATTTTTGAACTTTTTGAAATATTGAAAATTGCTGTAAAAAATCAATTTTCAATTTTCAAAATATTGAAAATTGACCAACAATCGAATGGACGTTTTCATACACGGATGTGGGTCAAGGAGCAAGCACTTCCTGCTACTATCTTATACGTCTTCCCCCATCTCTATCCACAGATTGATTTCGAGCAAACTTTCTCGAAAACCGGTCAAAAAACTGGGTAAATTAGGTTTTGTACTCTAACGGCGGTGAAAAATAACTCAATCTAACAAGTCTGTAAAAAACAAAAAATTTGGAGAAGGATCAGTTGTTCTTATTTTCCAGCATTTCGAAATTGAAGATATTCTTTTTCAATCATTTGTTCTTATAAAAATCGCACGAAAGAGTTAAAGTTATATGGTTATATGTGATGTGATAAAGGGGCATACTATTCCCTAAAGTGTTTTTGAGCTATTTCCCAAAAAAGTTAAACGACTTGATTTTCAAAAAAAATTAAATTGATTTGATTTAAAGGAAAAATCAAAATTGAAATGAGTTCATTTTTAAACCTTTTTTGAAATGAATCTATTTTTAAATGAGAGTTAAATGAATTTAATCTGGAAAACAAAAAAATTTATTTTGAAAAAAAGATTGTTTTAAATTTGAAATTGTTTAAAAGTTTTGTTTGTCTTTCAGTGGCAGTCCTCAGCCACCATACTAATGTTCTTTCATATACTATATACTATGTCCTTATAAAAAATAGTAATGAGCTAAAACTCAACAAAAAAGGGTAATTTTTAGCTAGTTTTTGGGTTCTCTTTAACTCCTTTCATGAAAGCTAGTCAAAAAGGGTAATTTTTAAATCTAACAACGATCTAGTTTTTGTTCATAGTTCCTTTTAACACCATTCACGAAAGATGGTCTCAATATTTATCAATAGTTTTTGATCGTTTGATAGTTTTTATTTGCGCCTTTGATGATTGCCGCAATGTACTTTTTTTAACTTTAAAATTTTGAAATCGATTTATTGTTTTTGATAGAAAAACTTGGTTTTTATACTCTTTTGTTACAAAAAAGTCTATTTGTGTATTCTTTGATACTTAATGCACGATGGGGTATTTTTTCTTATTTGGCGCGCCTTCAAAGAGAGCAATTAATCGTTAATTGAATCCTGTAGAACGCAATTAATCGTTAATCACACTTTCGAAGGGGCGCCAATTTCTTCAAAATTGAGTTTTTGATATTTTTTGCATCGTTCTTTCATCGAACGTGTTGATTTCTTTCGAATGTTATTTTGTGAGAAAAATAGTAAAACTAAAAAACATACAGGGAGAAGAGAAAATAAAGCTTTCAGTGTAATTTCCTTTCATTGTTTTCGTGACACTGAGAAAAAATATTCTGAAAATCATTGTGCGATAAGCTTGTAATCACACGATAACACGTGCAATTCGAAAAATTACACTCGTGATTTTTGTCTCAAATTTTCCTCATCTTTTCGAACTCCCAAAATTGAAAAACAAAAAATTCACTCGTGCAATTATTTCCGAATTGCACTCGTTATCATGTGATTACATATTCTAATGGAGACCCAAAGAGTCTCTAGTCATCAGAAAGTTTCGTTTATTTTTCGACCTGGGAGAATGGTTTCGAAAAAATGTACAATCTCTTAGATTATTAGAGGCCCCAACTCTCCGATTCGATTGAAATTCAGGCACAAATAATATACAAAGATATTCGAATCCGTCTCATTCTTCAGCAAAAATATTCTTTTTATTACAATACACTCTTCTCGAGATGCATAAATTTATTGTTGTCCTCGTTTTCAAACAGATTTCATTGCTATAAAATTACATATTCACAATGATAATTGTGTTGTTTACACCTCATGAGACATTTTGAATTTCAAGTACTTTTGTTTTAGAGTTAATGTTTGCCTTTTGGGAATTTAAATTGGTTTAGATTTATAATTTCATAGCAATGAAATCTGTTTGAAAACGAGGACAACAATAAATTTATGCATCTCGAGAAGAGTGTATTTTTGAAGGGATAATGAGTTTATTTATGTTCTTCAGACTGCGCAGAAACTTTCTAAGGGCCTGAGTAATACCTCCAAGTATTTTAGTCTATAGATCACAATCTCAAATTTCAAAAAGTTTGTCATCACACGATTCTGACATTGAGTGCTATTGTTTTTTTACTAAAAGTCAAAAACTTGTAACTTGTAATTTCGCTTTTGGAAAATACATAGAATTTTTGTTAGGCCAAACCATTTTCAGATTTGGTTTTAGTCTTTTCTTGTTATTTTCATAAAAAAGAGAAAGTAGAACCCAAAACCCCTTTCAACACCTAGAAACCTGTGTTTTAGTTGATTATCGGCGAAGTAACTTTGATCTTGAAAAAAATGGTGATAATACAAAAATTGGCAAAAGAAAGCTTTCCGATTTAAACATTTGCAACCTATCCTTCTTTTCACTTTTATCAATTTCGAAATATCATTCAAGTTAATTAAAAATCATTCCTAAATCCTAACCCTTTTTTTGTACTAGGGGGGGGGGCTGTTTCTGTTCGGGGATGATATCAGGTAAATATTGTCTCCCGATAATGTCATCGAAATTTAAGTCCACGCGAAATCTTAAAATTTTGCAGATGAGCTCAACAGCGAAATTTAATCCCCGCGAAAATTTATCCCATTAAAGTGAGAGGGTTGCCTGTATGTAAAAAGGACATTTATCTGCAAACTATTGAGGTACTCACATCTAAAATCATTACGAAATTTTGAAAGGTGATTATTAACCTCAAATTTCCTGTTTATCTCAACCAGAGATTTGGGAAAAGAGGATAAGAATTGCGCTATTCAGCTATAGAAATATAGGCTAGGGAACCTTTTGTTCTATTGAAATATCTGCGCCCGATCGATTGTTTTAGTTCTGAGCCAATCGGAGCGCTTGATTATTCTATGTGTACAAGACTAGAAGTACAAACAAAAAATGGTAGCCGTGGTTGATATCGAAAGTGAAATAAAAATATTTCTACTATCGGGGATTTTGGTATTTTTTATAAGCACTTTTCATTTTGGACAGGGCGGATACAGTATAAGTCGAGCCAAAAAGTTTCAGTTTTAGCCAAAATACTTTCCTCAAGGAATGCTCGAACCAATGTCACAGATTATATTGTAGAAATAGAAATAATTACTATTAAAGAATTTAAAATTTATTGCATTCAAACACAAAACGAAGCTGGTAAAACTAATATAGTTTTCATTACTTCTCGGGCTAAGTGTTTTGACAACCATATAAAAAAGAGCTAGCTTGGTTGAATATTAAAACAATGAAGGAGAAGGGAAAGAAAAAAACAGGACTAAAACAATGGCAATTCATGATATCAATGACAAGAAATCAAAAATATCATGAATTTTTTTGTAAGAACTTTTTGAAGTTTACACAACAAAGCGAAAAATAATAGCAATATAATACAAAACAATAGCAAAAATAATAATAATAAACTGGTTAAAAATTTCTGGACTAATTTGATTCTTGTTATGTCAGTTTTATTTGTCTTATTGCTTCCAAAAAGTTACTTAAATAATTGCAAGAAAATTAATTACAATAAAAAAACTTTGACTTGGTCCTTCCTCACTAAAAGCACCTTGGAAAATAAACATATATAATGTGAAACAGTGTATGAAAAATCGGTCACTCTTGGATTTAGGGGGGGGGGGCTCACTAATTTTAATAGAGGTGTGGTTCTAAGTTAAAAAGCAATTTACCCTTTCAAATAAAATTTTAGAGAAAAAAAGTATGAATATAACCAGACTGCTCATCAATGCTCAAGAAAAGAGTATTTCATAAGATGAATAATTATATAATGTGATGCATGAAAATAGTCCAGTGTCCAAACTGGAATTTCTATTAAAAGCATTTTTGATATATATATATGGTTGGTTCATATCTTGTAATTGTAGTCCAGCCTCATTCTGGTGTCTTGTTTGGGACTATTTGCGTAATCAAGCAAGAAATCCTGGTGAAACAGGGATAAAAAGACCCCAATCCAACTGCAAACAAACCATGACATCAGATTCCATTGTTGTTTCCTTTGAGTTAAATTATGCTTTTCACCCGTCCATCTTATTAGCAGAATTTGTTGGTGTTTGCAAAGATATTGAACCTTGTACTTGACAAATTCAGACAGATTTTAAGCCAATTCTCAACCACGTGAAGATATACAAAATAATTCATGGATCTAGGTTACTGGGCAGTATGATGGTAACTAACCTGAAAGTATATAACAATGAAAATGGGAATTAGGATTTTTGCAGCAAGCTATCATGAACAACTACAGAACACAAACAACAAATCTTAATTCCACCGACCATTGACAAAAACCGGTGAAATAAACCTTATATAACTGGACAATCTATTAAACCGGTCAGAGCCAATCTATTAATCGGTCAGAGCCAATCTATTAATCGGTCAGAGCCATCTATCGGTCAGAATCTATTAATCGGTCAGAGCAATCTATAACTCAGAGCCAATCTATTAACCGGTCAGAGCCAATCTACTAACTGGTCAGAGCCAATCTATTAATCGGTCAGAGCCAATCTATTAACCGGTCAGAGCCAATCTACTAACCGGTGTCAGAGCCAATCTACTAACCGGTCAGAGCAAATCTACTAACCGGTCGGAGCAAATCTACTAACCGGTCGGAGCCAAACTGGTCAGAGTCATAGTTTTATAAATTACATAAGTAAAAATATTAGAACTTTGATTGCAATTTTCTGTTACATACAAAAACTTGAAATTTCAACCCCAAAAAAATGTTTTTCCTCAGTAGAAGCTAAAAAGGCAACAAGGATAATTCAGTATACTTACCAAATCTAAAATCCATTGTCCATTGCCATCAAGCAAGTTTTGCTAGGATAACATTATTTTTTCATCCAAAACTAGGAAAAAAAAACAACATTTTTAGTCGATTTTGCCTATCTGCCCATCTTCAATAGACCTTTTTTCAAAGAGAACGTCCTGTTGAATAATTATGTAGTCCAGCCATAAAAACAATGATAGAGCCATGCATAATTACTGTATCATGCATATTGTAATAATTATGCATGATTTTATCATTGTTTTTCTGCTGGACTACATAATTATTCAAAGGGGTGGCCTCTTTGAAAAAAGGTCTATCAAAATGCTAAGAAAGTTTGAAGATTTGCCATTTAAAACTAAGCTATAGGTTGTCATTTAATCAACCTTACTGCTACCCATAAAAATTATGTTTGCAACACAAAAAAAATTAATTTTATTCAACTTAACAAACCAAAAATACACTTTTTAATACAATTTTTCAGCTATCTTTGAAGGATGTGCCAAAAAGATCTAGAAGGTGCCAATAAAAACCAAAGCTAGGCTAGTCACCTAAAACCTTTTGCCAACCCAAACCACTTTATTTTGACTCTGAAAGACTTTCCAGTAAGGCAAACTAGCTAAAAATAAAAAGGTCCCATTTCACATCCAATTTTAGCATGCCTGCTTCCGCCATCTTTTTCTCAAAAAATAAAGCATGCAACAGCAGATTTTTTTGTCAGTGGAAACCCCAAAAGATCGTTATTTGCTTTTCAGTTGTTTATATCAGTAGGAAACCCCTCCAAAGGAG
This sequence comes from Clytia hemisphaerica, assembly GCF_902728285.1. Taxonomy (NCBI): domain Eukaryota; kingdom Metazoa; phylum Cnidaria; class Hydrozoa; order Leptothecata; family Clytiidae; genus Clytia; species Clytia hemisphaerica. The sequence goes on from NW_027103611.1 coordinate 69,195, forward strand.
TAAATTCAGACAGTTTTTCTTGAACTGTTATAATACTGCACATAACGCCATTTTTTTCGCAGTACCTTCTTGGCCAAGTTGTTCCCTAGCCTAGCGACTTCAGACGACGCCGAATTCAATGATCAACAATGAGAAAACAGCGAGCGGCAGCGGCGATTCTTATCCTCTTTTCCCAAATCTCTGTCTCAACAGACATTAGCAATATTATCACAACCATTAAGAACTAACCCTTTCCGTGCCGATGCCGGCATATGCTGACATGCGGCATTTCGATTTCTTTGCCGATGTCGGGATTTGCCGACATAAGTACTTTCCATTTCGTTACTGCAAAATTTCACAATTCTACAAAGATTTTGTATTAGATGGTTTGAAATGAAGAAAATGAATATTTAAAAACTTTTCTATGTTGAAAAGTAACTATTCTACAACGTTCAAGTCAAAATTATAATCCTTGGCTAATACTTCATATATTATTCAGAAAATGAAGTGAAAATCGTGACCTTTTGCCCACGTCGGCATACAGGCTCGGATACAGAGGGCGGCTATAACCAATGGAGGAGAATGCACTTTATTATCGTATTACCTTATATGGAAACTAATTACTCTCCATGAATAAGATAGCCTACCTCCTGTATCCGACCCTGGCATATGCCACTTTTTTCCGTGGCAAATAGGTCAAACTTTAAAAAATACGAACGGCTTAAAAGGTAACGGCTTAAAGGGTTAAAAAGGTACATTTATTCTGAAATGGATACACTAAAATAGTTTTCTATTATAGCCTTCCCGATTCTCCTTAAACAGAATAGTGGTGCATTCAAATCCATTATATGGGGATGATTTTGACTCTCACGTCCAAAAAATGGGCCAATTTGGGGAAAATGGTATCAAAATCATTAAGGTAACTTTTGACAAAATTTTTTTTTGATGACGTCACACATCATACCCAAAGTGAGCAAAAACCGAAATTTTCCATTGTTCTTATAAATAGCTATTGTATTCTAACAAAGGCTTTAGAAAAAAGTTGCCTGAGTTTAAAATGCTTATTTTATCCTAAATATTCAATAAATTACGGTTTAAACGATATATTTGACATTAAAAATAAATTTGTATTGGAAAAGTGTCAATTTTTGTGACACCTTACTGTCAGGAATATCATCATGCTCAAGGTGCGAAAATATTTAGGTGTTAATTTTTTTTTTATTTTGAAGCAAAATAAAAGTTAGGAATTTACAGAAAATTTCACGGCAAAAGCTCTATTATTTCAGGAGCTATTACCAATAGTTTGACTTCCGAACAGAAAGAGCCCCCCCCTAGTCCGAATAGGGTTAATATCAAGTGATTCGGGCTAATTATCATTAATGGATGATACAACAATAGAGAAAAGTTTTAAATTTCAAAGTGATGAGATGAGGAAAGATCTGATGATTCGTAAAGATATGATGAGCTGGTCGAAACGAATGACCACAATACCGCACTTTAATGAGATACAAAAATCAGGTGATCATTAAATTCATAAATAGATCTTCGTAATTGAGTGATAGTCGGTTTTGATTATTCCAAAGATATTTTATTCACATATCAACTTTGAAGAAAACGAAGACATAAATATTATCCCCACTGAATTTTTAGCCTTGAAATAATAAAATTTATATCCCCATTGGGATTTCAATAGGAATTTTTTATCCTCATTGAGAAAAAAATGTGAGACAGGGTTGTAAAATAGTTGAAAACTGTTAATAAAACATACTCCAGGAGCTTAGTTCTTACTTCACGTATGCAAAACTGCGTATAGTAATTTTCTCTTCGGATTATACTTATATACCTTGGAGAGTTAAAAAATAAAGAAACTTTTTATTCCTCAATTAATATCTTCACGAAGGGAGCAAGCAATATAAAATAGATATTTGTGCTTATATTTGCTATTTTTGTAACAGTTTATCTTTTCAACGAATGGCATTCAAAATGATTACTGATGATCTCATAGGTACTAATGCTTCGCTCTAAATCCCTAATCCTTATCAAAAGTTGAAAAATCTCTAAAGTATGTGTCAACGAGGTCTGTTCTTTTTGGCTCTAAATTGTGACTCTGGAGACCAACCCTGACCCTAACTGGTAATGATCCAATACCCCCTGAGAAATGCCGACAAAGAACGAGAGAAAACGACAATTAAGAACGACATATTTAGCCACCTCAAATCCCGACCTTGTTAGCGAGTACCACCCTAACGTATTTATTAATCTTTGTACTTTCGTTTTGTACTTTAACCCTATTCATACTAGGCTTTTAGAGGTACCGTGAATAGCACAGGTCAAAATCATATATTGACGCTGTGCCGACGAATCGAGATTCTATTCAGCACGCAATCAACGAAGACAAAAGTAACCATGACGACCATCCAAGATCTTGGATGAGGTTCAAAGTTGATATTTTTATTCCCGTCGTTGAAAACACAACTTACAAAAAGTCATCAATGCTTTGTAAAAAGAGTCAATGATAGAGAATCATAACATAAAGTCTGTCTATTATTTCGATTCAATTAAAGTGACATTTCTATAATTAAAAGTTTAGTAATTACTGTTATACATTTGGGTATCATGTAAAAGATTTCTTTCGAAATAAACTCATTTCAATTACATCTTGGAGGTTTCTGGGGAATTCGTAAATACAAGTAAACTGCATACTGATACAGTCTGCTAGACATTAATATGGTAATATTTGCTCTTCATCTTTGATTTTTTCTACAGTGATTAGATTGCCACATGCGCGATAAAATTTCTATTATTTGTCTTCAGAGGTTAATATATTTTTTGAAAACTTAACCTCTGATACTCAGGGTATTTTAGAGGCGGTTCAAAACTAGGGCGGCTGTTCCTGTACCACCCCTTAACTTTTGATCTAGTCGGTCTTTTTGAATGAAATTTGGCATACATATGGTCCTTGTCATATAAGGTAACTTTTGAAAAATAAATTTTTGATGACATCACTCATCATGCCCATAGTGAACAAAAACCGAAAATTTTCTTTGTTCTTATAAAATAGCTATTGTATTCTAACAAAAGCTTTAGAAACAGGTTTCCTTAGTCTACAATGCTTATTTTATCTTAAATATTCAATAAATTACGGTTTAAACGATATATTTGACATAAAAAAATTAAATTTGTATTGGAAATGTGTCAATTTCTGTCAGAAATGTCATCATGCTCAAGGTATGAAAATCTCAGACCAAAATATTTGAGTTTATGTGGATGTTTTGAAATATTTCATATTTTTTGTGATCTAAAAAATATACATGACTCGAGCAGAAGATACAGAAAGCATTCCATAATTCGATTGACGTATTCACGTCAAAATTATCTAACCCTATCAATCATATTCCTAATACACGCTTTTTTAAAGATAAAAATAGTGTACTTTGGATGAGGATCAAGTATTCTTAAGAAAGTGCCAAAATTGAAGGTGAAATATTCTTAACGTATTCTTACTTTTTCAGACTTCACTTTTTTACTAAACATGAGAAATTATCAATTTGAGAGTTTTGGACTTTTGCATGAACATTTGGAGCTAAAATTACATTTCTGCCTCAAAGTTTAAATTCAAGTCGCTAACAAAGGAAGCAGTTTTTTTCTGTTAACCAAATACAAAATGATTGTATTTTTATTAAATTCTGTGAAATTCACCCTAGAGGGTATTCTTAGGGTATTTTTACGATTTGGCCAGATTTCACCCTGGTATTCTTATAGAAGATATTCTTATTAAAAAAAGCGTGTATTGCTCAATGTCAATTGAAACAGGTTTGTCATATATGCGCTATTATAATATTAAACTTGCTGATTGCTGAAGATAGAGATTTACCGAGACGAACCAATCAACAAAATAATTTAAAAGCTGTGATGATTGATAGGTAAGTATAAATAGAAATAGAGTCTCGTAAGCGAAAATCATTATCACTTCCTAGTATTGCTCAATGTCAATTGAAACAGTTTGGTCATATATGCGCTGATAATATTATGCTTGCTGATTGCTGAAGGTAGCGATTTACCGAGACGAACCAATCAACGAAACAATATAAAAACTGTGATGATTGATAGGCAAGTATAAATAGAGATATAGTCTCGTAAGTGAAAATCATTATCACTTCGATTACGAGGAACTGAGTGACAAGAAAACATTAATTTTGAGCAAAAATGGTTTTCAAGATTATTTTACTGTGTGCTGTAATAGGTTTTTCTTTCCAAGGTAAATTGTATTGTGTTTTTGCCTGTAAACGTGGCGTATATCAGCTGGCTGAAATTTATTGGGAACTTGGTACCTCAAGAAAATGGGAGTGTTAATCTAAATTTCAAAGAATTTTAAAGAGATATGTACCTGTGGAATGGAATTTAATTACACGACGATGGAGGCCTTTTCAATAATAAATTTGAGAAAAGCGTGAAAAAAAAAGGTTTTAGTTAATTCGGTATATTGTGTCATACATGCTTTTTTATAAAAACAAACTATATAAGAACAGAGGTTTCGACGTGGCTAAAATGTTAAGAAAAATTGAGAACATTTTTAGTCGTTGCGGACTCTAAAAGACAAAATTTCTTAGAAAACCCTATAAAAATACTCATAAAAGGGTGAGATTAAGAGCATTTTAAGAAACTTTTTAGGCTCAAAACTCAAACAGTTACCTAAGAAAGTCCGAGGGCTTCAAAAAATTAGTTGACGATCTTATAAAAAAATACGCGTATCACCTGATAAGACGAATAGGGGCTCTGCCGAAAATCTTTTGATAAGTGATTTTTTCCCCGAGAGGGAGGCAGGTGAGGGTACTATGTTTGCGAGGTGACGGGTATGTCCAAGCAAAAATTCAGAAATCGGCCATTTGAGAGACTGAATTTCAAAGTTTTTGCAACCCTTTGATGGACTATTTTTACAATTTTTAGCTCAAAATTACCTGATTTAATGACTTTTTAAGGGTGTCGATGTTTGATATTACGTAATTTTTGGACCTATTCAGAGACTCAATTGCTAAATTTTCGTTTTTGTACCCCTTTGATAGACTTTCGAGGGATTTATGGACTCACACGTACCCAGTACCCACTTTTCCAAGCATCTCTCGGGAAATTTTCTTTAAGACGGTGTGTTTTTAGCCGTTCTAATCTTAGCCATTCGATTAAGTTATTCGTAACGCCAACATGTTTTCTACAACACTGGCTTATTGTAATCCATTTGCTTATAGCACAAACACTGCGCGAGTTGAGATTTGTTGGAGGCTCAGTCGGAACAACATCCGTTTACAGCCTGCCAAGTTGGAAAGCTGAAAATGCCTTTCTGCAGGTTTGTGATTAAAACCTTGAATGTCAACTAGGTTTAATTCCCACCTAACTTCTTTGTATAGATCAAACTCCTACATCCCTTTAAAGTAGCTCTGAAACAAATAGAAAATTTATATATTCATACATTCTTCGGACTTTTATAAAATACAACATGACGCTTTCCTTTGACGTGATGATCTGATAAGCTTTTTAAGCAAAAAAACATTACATCTAACACTGCCTCTTGATTCTTTTGATTGGAAACAAAAGCGCAAGCAACTGGTTTCTAAAGTAATTTTTGGTGTTTTGATATAATTTTGCTTTATTTCTATTATTTCTTTTTTTATCCAAAATCTAGATGATAATCAAAGAGAGTACGTCAAAACTGAGCAGATCTTCTTACTGAGTCACATCTTTTAAAGCGAATACGTTTCGTGCGTAGTGTAATCACGATCTGTTTGGAGATTACCTCAAACCTAAACACATTCGCTTTGAGCCTGCATACATTTTTGTTTTGTTTTTAACCTTCAATTCAATTGTATAGCGTGTGGAAAAGATAAATCAGGGCATTATTTTCTTTAATATCAATAATTTAAAAAGTGAAAATGAAAATAAAACTCGAAGAAAGAAAAGGAGAAAATGAATTTTTATAATTGGGACTCAAAATTCATATTTTCAACTCTTTTTTTAGGGTAGCGACCAAGTATGGCACAGTGGAAGAAATGCCCAAGGCACTGGCAACGTTGATTACGCTTTTCCTCACTTGATCTGGTACAAATTCCGACAAGCTTTTATTCCAGCACGTTTGTCTTTTAAGTCAAGACCTACATCGAATTCTGGATGTGGATCACATGGTTGTGCTGCAACAAAGTATCAATTTATTGGTACCAACGACCCTAAATGTGATCAATATTCCAAATGGACTGTTGTATGTGAAGACCTTTCTGGCGATGGAATAAGGTACTGAACGGTTATACTGTACATGTTTTTTATAAGCAAGTGTCAGTCCCTTTATCAGGCTCGCATTATGCTAAGCATTTATTGTTCTCAAAACAATAGAGCCATTGTTTAGATACTAAAAACTGAGCCTGTATATGCTTAAAATCGTTATGCTTATAAAAGAAAAAACATGTATATGAAATGCCTCCATATTTAAAGGCTTTAGGATCAGATTCGAAAATCAAAAATATTTTACAAATATTACAAATATAGTCTGAGGTTCCAGGCCGTTTGTTCACTTATTTAATAGGTTCATTGCCAACCAGTTAGGCTATCTGAAAGTAAGAGTAAAAGTAAAGATAATTTGGGAATTTTGCAGCTAATTTCAATAAAGGTAGGGCAAAAAAAATGCGGCCAAGAACATATTCTTGGTATAATATTTTTAATTTTTAATTTCGCCTAGCGAAAGTATTACGATAGCCTTTCGCGGCGGCGGCGGTGTCATCGGAAAAAAAATTAGAAAACGAAAGTGCTTGATACGGTGGACGAACTCACTAAATTTAATTTACAAATTACACGCTCGTATAACCACGGACGGTTTTTGCATGTTTTCTTTGGATTACGTCATTTATCTTTGTGTCTTTAACTTCACAGTTTAGATTTTTTTCTTTATTTTCTTATAAGCATATACTTTATAAGAATCAAATCAATAACTTTTGATAGACGGTGATATACCTTACGGTAATTAGGTTTTACAAAGTAAACAAAGGATGGCGCACAATATGAGCATATTTATTTTTCTTATAAGCATATACTTTATAAGAATCAAATCAATAACTTTTGATAGACGTTGATATACTTTTCGGTAATTAGTTCTTATAAAGTAAACAAAGGATGGCACGCAATATGAGCATATTTATTTTTCTTATAAGCATATACTTTATAAGAATTAAATCAATAACTTTTGATAGACGGTGATATACTTTTCGGTAATTAGTTCTTATAAAGTAAACAAAGGATGACACGCAATATGAGCATATTTATTTTTCTTATAAGCATATACTTTATAAGAATCAAATCAATAACTCTTGATAGACGGTAATATAACTTTCGGTGATTAGTTCTTACAAAGTAAACAAGAGACGGCGCACAATATGAGCATATTTATGTTTCTTATAAGCATTTACTTTATAGGAATCAAATCAATAACTCTTGATAGACGGTGATATACCTTTCGGTAATTAGTTCTTCCAAAGTAAACAAGGGATTGTGCACAATATGAGCATATTCATTTTTCTTAAAAGCATTTACTTTATTTATTAGTTCCTTAATTAAACAGGTGCTCTTATAAAATAATTGTTTCAGAAGTTTTTAATTGCAATGTACCGTATCCAACATTGAGATAGAGTACTTACTATATCCGGTAATGTTATTCCAGAATGATACTTTTAGCAACGGGCGCATCATAGCCTTGGCTATTAGCTAGTATATCTTTGTGTCTTTAGCTTCACAGCTTTGATTTTTTCTTTATTTTCTTATGAGCATATACTTTATAAGAATCAAATCAATAACTCTTGATAGACGGTGATATACCTTTCGGTAATCAGCTCTTACTAAGTAAACAAGGGACAGCGCACAATATACGCATATTTATTTTTCTTATAAGCATTTACTTTATAAGAATCAAATCAATAACTCTTGATGGACGTTGATATACCTTTCGGTAATCGGTTCTTACTAAGTAAACAAGGGATGGCGCACAATATGAGCATATTTATTTTTCTTATAGGCATTTACTTTATAAGAATCAAATCAATAACTCTTGATGGACGTTGATATACCTTTCGGTAATCGGTTCTTACTAAGTAAACAAGGGATGGCGCACAATATGAGCATATTTATTTTTCTTATAAGCATATACTTTATAAGAATCAAATCAATAACTCTTGATAGACGGTGATATACCTTTCGGTAATTAGTTCTTACAAGGTAAACAAGGGACGGCATACAATATGAGCATATTTATTTTTCTTATAAGTTTTAGCATTTACTTTATAAGAATCAAATCAATAACTCTTAATAGATGGTGATATACCTTTCGGTAATTAGTTCTTACAAAGTAAACAAGGGATTGCGCACAATATGAGCATATTCATTTTTCTTAAAAGCATTTACTTTATTTATTAGTTCCTTAATTAAACAGGTGCTCTTATAAAATAATTGTTTCAGGAGTTTTTAATTGCAATGTACCGTATCCAACATTGAGATAGAGTACTTACTATATCCGGTAATGTTATTCCAGAATAATACTTTTAGCAACGGGCGCATCATAGCCTTGGCTATTAGCTAGTATATCTTTGTGTCTTTAGCTTCACAGTTTTGATTTTTTCTTTATTTTCTTATAAGCATATACTTTATAAGAATCAAATCAATAACTCTTGATAGACGGTGATATACCTTTCGGTAATCAGCTCTTACTAAGTAAACAAGGGACAGCGCACAATATACGCATATTTATTTTTCTTATAGGCATTTACTTTATAAGAATCAAATCGATAACTCTTGATAGACGGTGATATACCTTTCGGTAATTAGTTCTTACAAGGTAAACAAGGGACGGCATAAAATATGAGCATATTTATTTTTCTTATAAGCATTTACTTTATAAGAATCAAATCAATAACTCTTGATAGACGGTGACATATCTTTCGGTAATTAGTTCTTACAAGGTAAACAAGGGACGGCATACAATATGAGCATATTTATTTTTCTTATAAGTTTTAGCATTTACTTTATAAGAATCAAATCAATAACTCTTAATAGATGGTGATATACCTTTCGGTAATTAGTTCTTACACAGTAAACAAGGGCCAGGCACAATATGAGCATATTTATTTTTCTTATAAGCATATACTCTATAAGAATCAAATCAATAACTCTTGATAGACGGTGACATACCTTTCGGTTATTAGTTCTTACAAAATAAACAAGGGACGGCGCACAATATGAGCATATTTATTTTTTATAAGCATATACTTTATAAGAGTTCTTAAAAATTAAACAACAATAGATCTTAAATTGGTCTTATTTTTTTTAGCGATTTTAAGCCTCGTTGTTCTTGTAAAATTGTTTCATCAAGGCTCGATGTAAAATAGATTTCAGATTAGCTTCAATCTCTACTTCTTGTTTTTCCCATGTAGTTCAAATTGTAGGCGAAATTTTCGACTTCAAGTCGTCTTGTTGGAATTGTTTTTGTATTTGATTTCTCTTGACAAATTCGTGTTAAAAATTCTAATTTATCCTTTTCCATTGTTCAGCAATATCAACAGTTCACCAAAATATTGTACAGTTGATGAAAGCATGCGTGAATCATTCAGTTGTTTGGGAATCAGTGTTTTGGACAGCGCATATACTGGTGCAAGTGAAGTCTCCATCAATGGAATCCGAATGTGGGCTAGAGACTAGAATCAATCTGTAATAATATTTTCATACGATATTTATTTGAAAATATGAAAAAAACTTTTCGATTCTTAGTTTAAATTTGTCTATCATTAATTTTCAGCAGATACGAATCATGAGCACGTTCAATAACTTTTGTATCTGAATATAATAAGGGGTCAACACCCGGGGGGGGGGGGTACTAGGGTTGGTGAATGAGGGGTATGCGCGGACGGGACCTCCGAAAACCGACCCTTAGAGAGACCAAATTTTAGTGAAAAAGTGACCCTTAGTGAGACTTTTTTGTAATTTTTTCACTCAAAATCGAATTTTTTTTCTAAAAATCGTGATTTTTCCCACCCTTAGAGAGACTACTTTGAAATTTCCAGATTTTTGTAACCCTTAGAGAGACTTTGAAAGGTGAAAAACCCGACCCTTACCGTCCACACATACCCAGCACCCATTTTTGCCTAAGTACCCCCCCCCCGGGGGTCAACAAGGATGAAAAATAGATTTCAGTCCGATCTTGACGATGCGACCGATGGGGACTTTTCACTGTCCCCTGTCTATCTTAACTGAGTGTTTTCAATGGGGAAAACAGTAAAAGAGTAAAAGCTTCTTTGGAAAATGAACTCAATGTTACATTGTCTTTAGTTTCAAAATTTTGTTCTTTATTAGGAGATATTAATATTTTGAAATTGTTGAAAAATAAGGAAATTAAACATGAAATACAAACTGCAATAAATAACAAGTTATAGTAAAGCCCTTAACGCTTTTCAGTGATCATCACTATAAAACGTAGTACGTAGTACCTACAAGAGCAGCCGCCGGCAGATTTTTTTGAAATATCTGTTCTTTTTTTCCAGGAGAGTAAATTTAATGCATAAATCTAAAGTCTATTCACGATAAGTGTGCACTCTTTTTTCTTTGCGCTATAATTTTTGAAGGAATTCTTCGTTCTTTATAAATTTGGTATCGTTGGAGAGATATTTGTGAGTGGAATAAATTAAAGTAAAAAAGTCTTTGAAAAAATTCTAAAAACGAAGATGAAAATGAAGAAGAAAAAAATGAAGATCTTGTAGAGAAGTGTTATAACTTTCATTTTCACTGGCGAGATTCTTTGATCTTAGGAGGTCATCACTGTGAAGAAATTTCACTAAAATATTTATTCAATATAAAGTTATGATACAAAGTTAATAAGTGATTGACCCCAAAAAACAGCAGAAAACAGCGTTTTTAGACGTCAATCAGCTTATAATTTTGTTTGATATCTTTTGACTGAATGATTATTTTTGAGAAATTTTTTCACATTGATGACATTCGATAATGAAGGAGTCACTTCAGTGAAAATAATAGTTATAGCACCTTTCTACAAGATCTTCATTTTTTTCTTCTTCATTTTCATCTTCATTTCTAGAATCCTTTTATAGATTTTTTTATTCCAAATTGTTCCACTCACTAATATCTTTCCAACGATACCAAATTTATAAAGATTGAATAATTCCTTCAAAAGTTATAGGTAAATGAAAAAAGAGTGCACACTTATCGTGAATAGACTTTAGGAGAGACTTTCCTCAAAACACCTAGGTAAAATCCAGGGGTCACCTTTAAAACATCTGTTCTTAAAATCCAGGAGCACATTTTAAGGAAAAACACATACAATTTTCCAGCGGGCAATCTGTTCAAAGAATCCAGGAGCTAAATTGTGAAAAACACAACCAGATGTCAGAATTTTTTCCAGGGAGCTTCATAATTTTCTTAAAAGGTCAAATTTTCCAGGAGCATAATATTTCTAGAGAAGTTTTGGCCATTTCTAAATTTTTAGTCGGCCCAGATTTTAGTCGGCCCTAATTTTTAGTCGGCCCTAATTTTAGTCACCAAGCCAAAATTTAGTCACTTAGGGCCGACTAAGTTTTGAACGATAAGGTAAGTGTGTCCTGAAAAAGTGGAACAAATTTTACATGTAAAGTTTCAAGGTGCATAATAACAAAAATTATTTTTTTTCAAATAAAGAAGTGATTAAAACCTAATTATTTACACATCACAATAATACTACAAAAACAAAAACATAAACATAAACAAATAAACAAAAAAAATGTGTTATCTTCGGAATTCTTATTTCACTTTCCTAAACTTCTTTCTTATAGTTATAATGAATATAAATCCCTCTACTTTATAGAAGTAGTTTGACACAGCAATCTTTTTATGGACATCCTGCAATCAAATGATCCCTGTAATATCTCCCACCAGACTATCCCAAATCACTGATCTTTTTTCCCTTTTTATACAACTTATTGTTTTCGATATATGGACCCTAACAGAGAACTTCAATGCATCAAAAAAGTATTCTTGGGAGCTCCAACCCTGACCCTAACGGATTACAGAGTGTCCCGGAAAATAGTCCTATCTTAGAACACTGCTACATGTTTTATTTTTATAAGCATGCAAAAATCTAAAAGCTGGCTCGGAAATGCTTAGATCTAGAGATTTTCAAAGCTGAAAAATGCTTTGAAGGATGCTTATATCCTAAGCAAAATTTTAGAGAAATTTCGAGAATCCGTAAAATTCCAGTCAAAAAGAAACAAATTCTGTGTTTTAAAGGCTCAAAGTAATGTTTAGCATATGTTTAAATTTTTGCCATATATGAGCTTAGTTATGCTTATAAGCGCAATCCTTATAAAGAAAAAAAACATGTACTACAAGTAGAAACATTATGTAACAGTAATTAACCCTAAACGTAACTGACAACAAAGAGGAAATGATATTGGAAGACATTATTCGAATTTGGTCGCAACTGTACAGCTTCTTTACTAAGCAAAACGATATAGGACGCAACCATAGACAGCATTGAATAGGACACATACTGCACCAATCCATTGCATAACGAAAGCCCAGCCAACGGATACTTTGACACCATTCAAAACATCTTCCCATGATTGGAAAAACGATTGATAAACGCAAGCAGCCGCTACTGCAAACACAGCAGCTAACAAGAAGACCATACCAGAAATAGCTGGCGAAATTTTGTGATCAGTGACAGAAAGATGTGCTAGTATGGTGCCAATAAAAGCAATGATTATGCTTATGATACTGCATGCTTTGGTGCCTTTGAATTTGCTAGCAAATCTACCGTCACTTAAATGAAGACGGCTACAATCCGACCAAGTGCTGTTGCCCTGTGATGCGCAAATTTCCCATAAGCCTCCTTTGACTGTGACGACTAGAATTATGAAAATTATAGAATAACATTACACATCTCATTTTATTTTGTAAGTGTAAATAAAATATAACCCAGGCGAAAAATGAAAAAAGTGTAGTGTTTCCGGAATTCGGGTGAAGGAAAAAAGCTCTCATGCGGCCGGCTGGAAGAAAATTATTTTTTGCTATTTTTGATAACTTAAGATCATTGAAATATAACTTTAAAGATAACTTTTATGTACAAACAGTATGAATTAAGCCCTGAATACTAAATGTATCAACCACTAGCGAACAAAATTTATAAGCAGGAATATCTAACCAAACGACGTTTGATAGCTTGAACTTGATTTTTTTTATGATGAACCATATAGATGAACCCATAGTCTGCGCCCGGGTCAGAAAATAATTTTTTTTTCATCCGGCCGGTTTCTGGAAACACTACATTCTTTTATTTTCGCCACAGTCTAAATATTTTTGGGAAAGTACGTCGGGGTTTTTTTTCATACGGGTTCCAGTAACGTCTCGATTTGATTAAAGAATTGGCTCCGTTTGGCACCCTATACCTGGGAAAATCATATAAAATCCGGTCCAAGATCTAGGTATTTTCATAGCCCCGGTCTGGCAATGTATTTTTTAGCTTTTTGTTCAAGTTGGGATTTGCATACTTCTTGATCACGTTACCAAAACCTCATTATGGGATTGGTCTATTTTCTAATCACATGATCAAAAAGTTTGCAAAATAAATCGATTTCCCTTCGGTACGTAAGCTCCATCTTTTAACAATAAAAAAAGACAATAGCCTTTCAGACCAGTGTTTTTGTAATGACTATGGTATTTTACAGGCTACTTTCATCCTTTGATGAATTCGTCCTTCTTATAGAAGATGTTTAATAGTCGGTCGGATGACCTGCGGTTTTGTAGAGGTCTGCATTGTATTCAATTAAAAATATAAAAATTTCAAAAGCTAGAAGTTTTTCGACACGAAGTTTTTTAATTCCCTAAGTATTCAGGGTCAGTTAAAAAATAAAAGGACGTTTACAAGGCCATAATGTCCTTACCTGGAAATTCAACTTCCATCCAAGGCCAGCCTATACATGCTATAATCAAAATTGTTAAAGCTGTGAAACTTGTAAAAATGTAAACCACTTTTTTCGTTTCTGCCATGTTCCTCTCGTTGTTGTTTTGCCCTTTTTGTTTGTCTTGTCGTCTCTGTCTCTTACGCGAATCTTGAATTAAAGTTTTCACGAGTCCAACTGCGATTATTTATAGGGCCTCAATACAATAGCTTTCTGAGAACTATTGTCTTATTTCTATACGGGCAGTTGTTTTTAAGGTATTTACTTAAAATTACTCACAAATACCAACGTAAATATCAAGGAAATTTAAAAGATTCTTGATCACTCATGTAATACCATCTTTTTACTTATTTGATTTAATTGATTGATTTAGATACTCAACTGGGAAACATTATGTTCTATTTACGCCGGCCCTAAGTAAATGCCGGCCCCTTTTATTTTGTGAACAGCTGATAACAAAAATTTGCCTTATATGTCCTGGCTTTAGCTGGTGTTGATGATTTGACAATGAAGATTGATGCTTTATAATTCTAATAAGGGCCGGCATCATAAAAGACGTCGTGATAAGGTATAGATGATGTTATCGCCCGTTGCATTGATAGTAAGGCGCCGGGAAAATATTTACGCGCGGAGTTTACAGCCGTTATGGTGGTAGGGAGAAAAAAAATCGCCAGGAGAGAGTTTTTAAAAAATGGCAAGACTAGCCAACTCTACCGGATGTAAACTCTTTTTGGCAAAAAAAAAAACCGTTTGCAAATTTTCTTCGGCTTTTGGATGATTTGTCTTATAGACTATAGCATAGTCTAGATAAGGTATATTTTGGTCAGTTTTCATACATTTTCTCATTGGCAAATTAAATTATTTCAGCACCAAAGTTTTTAAAATGTCTGGTATTTAATTAGACTATGCTATAGTCTAATACCAGTTTCATCTATAAGGAACAAACGTGAAGATGGAAATTTTTTTCGGGGGGTAGCTGTTGTCTTAAACACACGTAAACACAGACTCTATCAGCCGCGCAACATATTACGTTTTATAATATACAAACTATGTTATATCATAATATATTATACGGACGATAGGAGTAGCTAAAATGAAGTCAATAAAGAAAGTACACATCCGCTGCATCCTGCATCTAATTAAATAAATCTGACTGAAAAAAACATTAACCTCCAAGTTAAAAAAAATTAATGTCTGAATATTCAGGCTGAGGGTCTCTGAAGTTGATTCTTGAAGAACAGTTTGTCAGAATTCAACCAGTTTTATTTGAAGATTTCAGCCTATGTATTTCCTTATTGGGGAAAAAAATCAGGGCAAAAATTAATTTAAAGTTATAACAAAGTAATCTAAAGCTAAGTTTTTCCCTTTCTCGAATAATCCTGAAAGGTTATTAATAGTCTTCATAGTTTTTTTTCCGTAAGACAAACCTGTCTGTGATTACAAAAGAAAATCTCTAAGCAAAAACACCCAAAATACATCCAAATTAAAATTAAATCTGAAATTTCTCTTTTTGCATGTGAAACCCGGGGGAGGGGGCACTGACTCCATTTCTAAATGACGGCATATGCCGCCAAAAAAAATGGCTTTCATAATCGGATCCTTACAGTGCAGCCCTTGAGCAGTAAAAAGGTACCATTACAGCGCATCTTATCGAATGTTTCTGACCCTTACTTTACAGTGTAATTTGACTTCTTCTTGTTTTACTGAAACCACCTGAAAATGAGCCTGAAAGAGATATCGACACAATGTGCAAAACAAATCAAAATGGGTGAGAGTCAAAGCTACTGAAGATAGCATGAAGATGCATTTTTACTATTTTTACAATTTAGCAGTCCCCAAACACACCCTTACAATGTATCAAGCTAAAAGAAGACCGTTGTAGTGCACTCCATCAAAAGTATACCCTTACAGTGCATTTTAACGGTCCCGAAAAACCTACCCTTAAGGGCGGCACATGCCGTTGGTCGGACCATATGAGTGCCCCCACCCCCCGCGGATGTGAAAGTGTTTGTAGTTTGTTATCAATTAGTTTGCTTACTACATGTCATATGATGATTAGATATATATCATGATTTCCTTCGATCTTGCTTGATTGCTTTACCTTTGTAATTACTCATAGAAGAATGTTTTTACATTTCCTTGCCAAGTCAATAAATGAGATGGTTTGGTCGGCTTAAGATATACTAGTCATAGCTTTCACTAAATGCCCACGCAGAAGATCATGCCATGCACTTATAAAGCCTTTAATGCTTTAAAGATTAAAGAATTAAAAATAATCAGGAATAATTGATTGATTTAAGTATTGAATGATTGATTAATTGATTGAGGCATATGCTTGAAAAAAAATTATATTCCATTAACACAATACTTGTTGAATTCATGCAGCTTGATAATTTGATAAAATTTAAGGAAAAGCTTCTCAAAAATATATTTCAAAAATTATGGTATCATTAGCTTACTGGTTTTCACATATCCTGTTTGTTTTTTTCTCCGAGTTTCTTTCTTACAACAATATATGTCATGATTATTATTCACAATAGACATTTTCTGATAATGCCACAGACATCTTAGATTGTAGCCAAAATATATAGTGGTGAATAAATCAACAAGGCAACCAATCAGAAATAGCTTGCTTTTTTCATTGGCTGCTATATTTCAACAATTCTCTATTGCTACTTTACCTAATAAACAATAGTCAAGAGAATACTACGTATAAAATTTATCAAAAAGTTCTGCGCCATCTTAAATTGGATGAAATAGAAACCAATCCTAGTTAAGGCCCGGGCTCCTCTTGTGTACGCTGTGATTGCACTTCTCAAGCAAAGTCTTCTATGTTGTTGTCTCCAAGATGAAAGGATCGAAGCCATTAAGATGATTGCAGCGCAGACAATGAAGAGACGCGCCTCCAGGAAGCTAGACTTTTTGAGTTTATAGCTATATACTTTCACTTTATTGTGTTTCCGTATGAATGTCTGTGTATCTAGTCTAACCACCGTCAAATGCCTTCGGGAAGGTCCCTCCTAACTTGGAAAGCCAGAATTGGAGCTATTTCACCAAACCACTGGAGCGTAAGTTATTTAGAAAAAGTTGAATATGCGCATGTAAAGTTAAACGAATGTTAACAAACTTTTTTCAGGTTTTTGAAATAGATTTTACCACACTGAAAAAACAGTGAATACACTCTAAGTATAAGCTCAAGAAGCTCTATAAACAATAAAGCTAGTTATTAATATAATAACAGACAAAGATAAATTACAGTTTCAACAAAAATATCAAATGTACGTACATTAAAAAACTTGAGCAAATTTCTTTAAAGATTCCAGAAAAAGAATTGAAATCATTGCTGAAATGAACTTCTGACTAAATTACAGTATTTAGTATTCAGTTTCAAAGACAGGAAACAAAATTTGACAAATAAAACACTTTTTCCAGTCAATCTCAATGAATCAGCTCATCATCATAACCAGTCTGCCATTTTGTTTGTTTTGATTTGCACTTTAAGTAATATTGTAATTCGTGTTATATCATACACTGTTATAATTTGCATTTATAACACTCGCTTCAGCTTTTCAAAGCTAAATCAAAACTAAAATTGTAATATGTAATAATGGTAATAGCATATAACGTAATATGAAAATATGCATATTACTGTCCCGAAATAAAAACCGAACATTTACGGAAGAGAATAACTACGGGGATGCTTGCGCGCACAAACAACAAAAACAACAAAATTTCGAGATTCCAGTCCAATATCTATGCGTGAAACTATGAGTGCCTCCTCGTCGCTGCGCTCCTGCGGGGCAATTATTTCCTATTTCCTCATTAATGTTTTTTCCTTAAGAACAACTCGTTGGCTATTTTTTCTTTTAGACGAGGACAATAACCCTATCTATTTTGAGTCAGTGATATCTCAACAATGCTTAGTCTTAATTATTTTTAAACTCTTTACCCCTTCTCACAGACCCACTGGGACCCCATCCCACTGGAAAGATTGGTCAAAATATCGTCCCCAGTGGGAAATTATACTCTAATTTTTGTGTCGCTGAAAACGGTAAAACAATCCGATGAAGAAATTCTCACTGCAAAATATTGCGCCATTTTTTTCCATCCCCACTAAATTTTCCGGCTCGACAACAATGGAATTCAAATCCCCATCGAGTTTCAGTCCGTTATTTTTATTGTCCAACACTGACTGAAAAAAATCCTATCTGGTCTGTGAGAAAGAGGTGTCTTTATCTGAACACATATCGTCGCTGTAAAATAAGAGTGCCTTATGTCCAATACTACAAACATGAGAATACTTAAAATGCTATTTCCTCAAAATGTCAAAAGTGGACATAAGGCATTCTTATTTTACAGCGACAATATGATCTGTCCCACATCCAATGATATTATATATGATATGGAGATTTCAAAGTCTCTGACATGAAGGCATAGTTAGAGCCCCCTATTAATTTTAGGGATGACGTTTTCCGCAAAACTAATGAACCGAGGGGGGGGGGTTGTGAAGGGTTCGATATTCCCATATTCTTAGTCTAGCAAGCTAGACGACTAATTCATACATAGTAGAAATAAAGGGAACAATTTTAGTCGTCTAGAAACCTTTGTGCACTCCAAACTCTCCAAACAAAAGAAAAGTGTCAATATTGCAATTTTAATTTTTTCCTGCTCGAAATAATTCTTGAGAAAAAAAGTATGTGTGGATTTGTGTATTGAAAGTTTTTCATTTGTTTGAGTTGATTTCGTTTTGAGAGTTTGTTGTTGCTTGATAAATTGTTTTCTCGCTACGCAAGTTTCTGCGTAGCTAGCCCGGAATTCTATAAGGCTGGAACACCGGATTCTTCCAGTCGTTTATACAAACTAAATCCCGTATTATTATTATTATTATTAGTAGTAGTATTGGTATTATTGCCCCCGCAACGAGCGTAGCGAGTGAGGAGGCCTTCATAGCTTCACGCAAGGATATTGGACAGGAATCTCGAATCTTTGCGCGCGTTTGTTCGTATTGTATGTTCCGGCCAATTAAGTGTTCCGCAAAAATATGGCGGTAAATTATACAGCGGTAAATGTTATACACATTTTCATATTACGTTATATGCTATTACTATTATTATATATTGCATTTCATTAGTTTTGATTTAGGATTGAAAAGCTGAAGCGAGTGTTATAAATGCAAATTATAGAAAAAGTATATAATTACACCATAACAAGGATTACAATATTACTTTTGCAAATCAAAACAAACAAAATGGCAGACTGGTTATGATGATGAGCTGATTCGATTCATTGAATGGAAAAAGTGTTTTGTATGTCTAATTTTGTTTCTTGTCTTTAAAACTGAATAAATACTGTAATTTAGTCAGAAGTTCATTTCAGCAATGATTTCAATTCTTTTTCGGGAATCTTTAAAGAAATTTGCTCAAGTTTTCAAATGTACATTTTGTTGATATTTTTGTTCAAACTTATCAAACTGTAATTTATATTGTCTGTTATTTTATTAATAACTACCTTTATTGTTTATAGAGCTTCTTAAGCTTTAAAGACCATTATATGGTCGTAACTCGGGAATATCTTTCTTAACTCGGTAAAACAAGATACAAAGTACAAAAAAGTAGAATGTAGCATATGAATATGAAATTTTTTTTTGGTCTTCAAAATAGATTTACCTCACTTAGAGTGTTTTCACTGTTTGTTCAGTGTGGTAAATCTATTTGGAAAACCTGAAAAAAGTTTGTATAGGCGCATACATTCAACTTTTTCAGTTGTGATAGCCTATGTAATAACTTGCGCTCCAGTAGTTTGGTGAAATAGCTGAATTCTGGCTTTCCAAGTTAGGAGGGACCTTCCCGAAGGCATTTAACGGTGGTTAGACTAGGCACACAGACAGTCATACAGAAACGGTAAAACAAGATACCGGCAAAGTACAAAAATGTAGAATGTAGCATATGAATCCAAAATTGAATGTGAATCGATGTAAACAAACTTTTTTTTTTGGTCTTCAAAATAGATTTACCTCACTTAGAGTGTTTTCACTGTTTGTTCAGTGTGGTAAATCTATTTGGAAAACCTGAAAAAAGTTGTATAGGCGCATACATTCAACTTTTTCAGTTGTGAAAGTAAATAAATTGCCTACGTAATAAAGTTTGGTGAAATAGCTCCAATTCTGGCTTTTCCAAGTTAGGAGGGACCTTCCCGAAGGCATTTAACGGTGGTTAGACTAGACACACAGACAGTCATACAGAAACACCATAAAGTGAAGGAATAGCTATAAACTCAAAAAGTCTAGCTTCCTGAAGGCACGTCTCTTCATTGTCTGCGCTGCGATCATCTTAAGGATTCAATCAGCTTTTAGTTTGGAGAAAAGATTGCATCATGAAAAAGTACTATGCACTTTAAAAAAAATTAGGCGCATTTCAACTTTTCTCGACTGTACGTCTGAATGGACCACAATGCATATCTTTATTTTCTTTTGACCAACAACATAAAAGATTTGCTTGAGAGAAGTACAATCAAAGCGTAGGCGAGTGGAGTCCGGGCCTTAGCTAGGATTGGTTTCTATTTCGCCCTATTTAAGATGGCGCAGAAACTTTTTGATAAATTTTATCGCAGTATCCTCTTGATATTGTTTATTAGGCAAAGTAGCAATAGAGAATCAATCAATCAATCAATCAGTAATTAAATCAATCAATAATCAAATCAATTAATTATTCCTGATTATTTTTTATGTTTCAATCTTTAAAGCATTAAAAGCTTTATCTCGTCAACCTGTTCCGACAAGCTCGTTTCTTGAACCCGTCTACTTAAATCTATTCCATGTAAATTGGAAGTTTGTTTGCTACCATGTACAAACCACTCTCAAGGAAGATACTCTCGGGTATCTAATAAACGTACATGTACGTTAT
This sequence comes from Clytia hemisphaerica, assembly GCF_902728285.1. Lineage (NCBI taxonomy): Eukaryota > Metazoa > Cnidaria > Hydrozoa > Leptothecata > Clytiidae > Clytia > Clytia hemisphaerica. The sequence continues at coordinate 90,046 of NW_027103611.1, forward strand.
TAATTTTAACAAAATTTCCTCAATTTCAAGTGCTTTACTTTTGTTTCTAATGATAAATATCCATCTTGACTTTTGAGGTTTGTTCTACTCGTCAAAAGAAAGCAAATTACCCAATATTACCCCCCTTAACCTCATTAAAAAGATCCTTCAATTAGGTTTGCATGCCTCCATTTTCGACCCTGTACGTTTATTCGCTACTGGTACGTTTATTAGGTACTCGAGTAGTCTAATTACTCTGATATGGTTTCCACATGATAGCAAAAATGAATGCCAATTTAAGTGGAATAAACTTTAGCTTGCAAAACATAAGAGTCATTTCTTTTTAATTAGATTTTTTCATGTCTTCGTCGAAACCTTAATTATAACTAGGCCATCGTTTTTATTTATTTAGATGGAGTGTTATTGTTATTATTTTCAGGAAAAAAGAAAATCTTTTATTTCTTCGTTTAACCAAACGTGTAGTTACTTACTATTTTTTTGTCCCCATGCATTTCTTATAATCTTGCAATTGACATTGTTATGATTATACAATTTATTATAGAATTCTTTAAATATTATATTGCTGCGGTGGCATGTTAGTGTAAGCTATGTACTAGTTAGTATTACACGTGTTATAAACGACTCCAGTCTACCATATTCTTAATCCATTGTTTTAAAGTCAAAAAAAAATCAGCGAGAATAGAAAAATAGAGCAATATTTTGCAGTTACATTTATTAAGTATTTGATTGTTTTGAGCAGGGACAAAAGTAGGAGTATAATATATCAATATTTTGGCAAATCTTTCCATAGTGGGAAGGTCCGGGGGGGGGGGGTACTTAGGCAAAAATGGATGATGGGTATGTGCGGACGGTAAGGGTCGGTTTTTTCACCTTTCAAAGTCTCTCTAAGGGTCGGAAAAATCAGAAAGTTTTAAATTAGTCTCTCTAAGGGTCGGAAAATTCAGGATTTTTAGGAAATTTTTTTGATTTCCAGAGAAAAAATTGTAATAAAGTCTCTCTAAGGGTATGACTTTTTTCAAAAATCGGAAAAAAAAATTCAAAAAGTCTCTCTAAGGGTCACTTTTTCAGCAAAAATCAGTCTCTCTAAGGGTCGGTTTTCGGAGGTCCCGTCCGCACATACCCCTCATTCGCCAACCCTAGCACCCCCCCGGGTGGGAAGGGGTCCCAGTNCCCTTTATACACACTCTGCTAGCACAATTCTATATAAGATATATATTTTGAATCAATTTTTTTTTTAGAAGCCAGAATGTGCAATGTGCTGTTTCGGACAGTAGGACACCAGAGCATCGCATGCCCTTGCTGATTTCCATTCGTATGGGAAAGGTATAAAAACATTTTGTAATTAAATGAGTATATATTGGGTTGACTTGTAAAATAACAAGCTATAATCCATATTTAAAATTTCTCTTTTCAAAGGTAATTTGGCACTTACTTTATAACATCGAGTCTGCTGGAGATATTGGTACATTGTTCCAAGCTAGAACGTTTCTGAACGCCAGATCTGTGCCAGGATCACCAATGAAGACGTTAACGCATCAGAAGAATTGGTATTCAAATATTCTGAAGCACTTGTCATTGCAGCATTCAATACCATAAAATCGTAAATATTTTTTATATTCTTCCGTTTTTCTTTCTCTTTTTCTGTAATGAAACTGAATAAAATGAATTCTAAATGTGTAAGATGGAAAAACATGCTAAAATCGAATTTATTCAAAATAATACGTTCTTTTCAATCACAGAGAAAAAGATATATTAAAATATTCTTCTCTGAATTTAGTTTCAAAAAAGATGACCACACTGAGGACAATTTCAACAAAGTAATGGATCAAATTGTAGATTTCGCATTTCCAGACAAGGAAGCAAACAAGTCACTTACTTTCGACTGTAGTGAATGTGACAAAAAGTAAGAAAACTATCTAATTATTAAAAAGGATGGGGGCGGGACTGATAGCTAAATGAAGGCAGCCTAGGCGGAGTTTGTGGTTCTTTTTGACTTCAAATTTAACATTGACAAATTTATCTGTCAATAATTTCAGGTACACTAAACTTCGAAAACTCATGGATCACAAGAAGAAGGAAAAACATCTGAAAAAGGATAGCAACATTCAATTATTCAATCAATGCCTTAAAGCTTTGCTTTCTTGCCAAAGATTTTGTAGATGCGAGAAAAAGAGAGGATCTGTCGGCTCTATAAAAATCTTCTAGTTTACTACAAATTGGATGGTCGAGACAAATATGGCTACCAAACGCTGCCACTGCTTGCACAGCTCAATTTCCAGGTATGGCTCATGAGCTAAAATGGAATCCCTTCACTAACACAAAAGACCACCCAGACTCAAATGTCGAACTCGACCGTGAACTGGAACACAGAAATAAATAAGTGAAGGAAGAGAGTCCTTCAGAGGCAAAGTCACCGCAGATGCTATTGATCGTGCAAGTAAATCATATGGCCCAATGGAAAAGATAATTGAGAATTATGATATAGAAAGTGATCACAAGAAAGAAAGTGGTAAACATACCCCTCCTGACTGGAGTGATGATGTAAAGGAGCTTGCAGCTATGTTTGTAAATGAAAGGCTTTTCACTCCAGAGAATGGAAGAGGATTTACACATTTTCCCTCGATTCCAAAAAACTATCTCTCAAAGCTCAATACTGAAAAGATTGAAAAATGGGCAAAAAAGAAACTGACCCAGTTTCAGCTAATGGATCTTTACCAACATAAGACAGTAACAATCAACAACACATAATCTGTCATTTTGGCTGACATTTACATGCACTTTCTACTGGGTAATAACTAATTATAGATGTTACACTGTTTAAATTCTTAAAGTATTTTTTATATTTATGTGATTACCTTTTGTTTTTTACTTTTGTATTGTAGCATTTACAAGCAAACAAGACTTTCCTAGAAAACTAAGAATCAAAATTTGGAAAATTAAAACAAATTTGATTTTACATTATAGCAAGCTGAAGGATTTTGTTAGTTTGCTTTTTAAATTGTAAGCAAAAAGCACTATTGATGAACTATTCCAAACTTACCTCCTATATTTTGTATATATTATATCACAATACCTATATTTTAACTGATAAGGTTTCATAAACTATCAATTTATCAAAATTTAAAAATTTTAACAAGAACACAATCTTAAAAATTTGAACTCAAATGTATTGCAAGAGTTAACTGTTTCATTCATCTCTTAAGTTCTTAATCATCATCATCACCACCATCTTCCTTCTCTTTGTCTGGTGATGATAGGCTTCCTGTTCTGCATCTATACTTATATATATAGTCTAGAAGTATAAAACCTTCAACTACTCAAAATGGAAACAATAAATACAAAAACCCACAAAACAAAAAGACAATACAAATACAACAAAAATCTAGAATGAACATTCACAGAAAATCAATCAGGTTGGAGTAGAAAAGGAAAATATGATGACATAGAAATCCGTCAATGTAAAACTGATCTAAAATGACTTTAAGGAAGAAAGTAACTCAATATGAGTTAAGATGGAAAGAAGTAACTCAATATGAGCAAAAAATATTCAAGAAAACACATATGTCCTCAGTTTTCGACCATACAGGATTTCGGCCATTTGTGAAATATTCCTATAGGAAAATAGGGTTGTGTAGGTAGGCCAAGCAGTGTTTATTAACACCACCACAGATAAAAGATAGTAAAAAGATGTGTTATGAAAGTATAAACGCGCGCAATAATATAAAATAAACTAAAACGTAACACGGAACCAGCCGAAGAAACTAAAATTACAATGAGAAAAGAAGTATACTTTCTACTAGACAAAGTTGCCACACCTTTGACACGTTTCTGCCACAACGTTGAAGAAGCATACGAGAAGAGAAGGAACTGGGATTGGATTGCCACTATCCAACCCTGTGGCTCTCACACACATTTTACAGTTCAAAGAATAAGATGAAAGAGGGGGGAAAGAATGAGAATTTAAAAATCGGACTATAACCCGGTTCAAAGCCCCGTACACCGTGACCGCTCACCGCAAGAGCTGGCGAACGAGTGAATCTTGAGAGAGTGAAATCTTGAAAATTCTGAAAATGACGAACTATAACCCGTCGAACTGCAATCTAACTTGCGTTTTCAGCACCTGACATCGCATTCTTTGTATAAAAAACTTTGGCTTTAACTTCAAGTCCTCGAAAAAGTAACGTAGAACGAGCAATCCTGAGAGTTCACCAACAAAAGAAATAAAAATCATTCTGGCAAGTTCTATCTTTATGTGGCATTGGACTATGGAAAAGGAAATGCAGCCCGTTTATAAACAACTTATAAAAAATATCCCGTCTTTGATGGAATATCCAGGTTTAAAAGAAGCATGATTACCAGAGTGCTCAATTTTGAGTTCAAGCTCATCTGGATAGATATCTCTATACACAGACTGAAACAAGTTACCGTCATTGATCGCACACAAATCATCAATGAATCTTTTAGTCGAATGAAAATGGCGAGCCTTAACCTTATTTTCCTCAATGATCCTGCTCATATACCTTTGTTCGTATTGGTAGAGGAAAAGATTAGCCCAAAATGGCGCCGGATCGATTCCCATGGGAATCCCGATCACTTGACACATAACAATATCACCTGCATTGAAAAAACAATTTTTTATCAGATATATATGTGAAGAAATTCAAAGAATTTCTGTCCAACTATCTTCTTTCAGGAGATTTGGGTGGCAGAGCAGCATATGCATTTCGTCCTTATTAGGACTCGTCAGCACTGCATACTATATATATATATCCACATTGTCAAAATCTTCACACTCTTCATTTTCAGATTCAGATTCTGTTTCTTCATTTTCCTGCTGTGCTGAATATATGTTGGAGCTTTTGACAAGCCTTCCTCCACTTCAGATTCACAGATATTGCAACATTCTTTAGCTGGAATATCATGACTATTTACATCAAATTGTTTCAATAGCATTTTTCTGCGACAAATCAGTTTATTTCTAACATATTCTTTAATTTCAGGTTTAACTTGGTTTGCCATTCCTGCCTGCTCTTCCTGTCTCCTGAAAATAGTCTTCTGTTGCTGAAGGTGGGCCGTAATGGAGAGCAATTTTGAGGTCTTTACAATCTACCCCCATGCCAAATGCTATTGTAGCAATCAAAACTCTTACACTGCCTTTTGGATCCGAAAAAGATTGAATAATAAATTTCAGAATTTCTTCTTGGGTATAGCAATGAAACATGGCAAACGGTCTCACTGTATAATCTGGGAAATCTGATTTTAATGCTCTTTTGAAAGCCCCAAAAATAGCTGTAACATGATCAGTCAGTCTACAAAAAATGATACATCTTGGTGCTTTGTATTTTTTCTGTCTTAATTCTTCAATGATATGCCCAAAATTTTCATAAGGGTCTCTAGTCGAGGTCTTAACAACAAAGTATTTAATGTTACTTTTATGTGGTACTGCAATGTATCTAGACGGATCTGTCATACCAAGGTTGGTTTCACTGTAGCGTTGGTAGCTGTTGCAGTTAATGCAATAAATGGAGTTTCTGAGGGAAGTATTGACTTTAACTCAACCAGCTTACTAAAACTCTCTCTGAAAGCCTCAGACTTTTCATCAGCTGTTCCCCTATAAATTAATCAGTATGAGATTATTTTTAACAATACTAAAAAAAACATTTATAATAAGTAAACATAAATTCTAAACTTAAAAATTGATCAGTTATTACTAAAGGTTAGCGCTATTAGGCAAGAGCTAATTCTCCCTAACAAGCAAACGAGGAGTCTTTTTTCAATGCTTGCACTACATACTAATAGAACTTTAGAATTTATAATTTACCATTTTTGAATACAATGGCTTTCATCAACTGCAACTGCAACTATGTTTTTTGATGCTAGCTTGACAACTTTCCTGAAAGCACCGTCGCCAGTGACAGATTCAGGTGAACAAAAAATAATGGGATAGATACCATTGACAACATCCTGAAATATATACGGTTGTAATTATACAGATTATTGAAATTTTAGCTGATAGCTAATTTCATTCTCTTTGACTTTCTATATATTCGATGTGTTTGCTTGTTTTTGGAGAGTAAACAAAATTACACAGTTATTATATAAATATTATTCTTAATCTTTTCTTATTAGTCATTGCAAAAGCAATTTCATAAAATACTATAATTTGGTTTGCATTTGTTTTTTCATGTTGACTGCTGGATCACGTATTATACCTCATGTTTTCTTTTTTTAGCTACCTTATTACACGAATATTACTAGGAAAGTATTCCACAGCCTTGAAATTACCACGCAAAAAATTAACACAAATTTTATTTGCTTTTTCAAGGACTGGTTTTAATTAAGGGGGTTTTTATTAACACAAAATTTTTCAATTTGTGTTAATAAAATGACTAGTAATTTTCTCGTACTGTAATAAGGTAATTTCTTGTACTCCCTCAAATCATCATTTTTAAACGAAATTATATAATCATATTTCAAAATTAATTTTTTGTAAAATCATAACATACGTACGTAATATGTTTTTAAAGTCTTTAGAAATGGGTGTTTGAGAGAAACGAGGGTATTTTTAACTACTTCCTTTTTCCAGACTTTCCCACTTGATACAATCGATAACTTCCTACTGATACTGAAAATTCCTGTCATCCACCCCCTATACTGAATTTTTTATGGAAGAGCCCATTTTATAGCTAGCTAGAATGAAGAAATGTACCTCGGTTACAAACTCTTTGTCACCATCTATTGAAAGTGCTCTTATGCCCTTCTTTCTCAAATTACAGCACTGATCTGCCATCAAACTCTTTAGAGGTGATATAACTGGCACTACTTTTGAAGTTCTGAGAAGAACAGTCTCTCTAGTTCCATGTTGGTGCTGTTGACCATCATCATTATTCTGATAAAAAGAAGGAAGGGATAGAAAAATCAACGACTTCCCACTTACAGTGGGTTGGCAAACAATCATATCCTTCTTCCCCAGTAAGTCTTGTACTGCTGATAGTTGAAAATCTTTAAATTTCTCCACTTTGAAAAGTCTTGCAATTTGATGTTCTCTGCTTACACTGGTCGCCATATTTTTGTTGTATTTACATATTTTTCTCATCCATAACTCCGAGAAACTCTAATTTCGCGATGAGAATAGAAGAAAAAATAAGCCGTGTCCATTCATTTTATCTTCCCTCTTTTTCGAGGGAACGTTGCCTGAGATTAGATTGAAGCAAAATCCCGTATTGCACCACTTGGAACTAGTCTGTCTTTCCAATCCACTCTCCCGCGGCAATTTTTATTTTTTATAAGAACTCTTTATTATAAGCACTATTCCCATGTTCAAGGAAAGACATACGCTTGCTAGTCTACTCAAGATGGCGACACAGAAAATGACTGGGGATCGATTTCACTGGTAAAACATGTAAACATAAATGTAAACAACTGGCTGGCTGGAAATTTGCGGTTAAAAATCACATAAAAGTATGTGTTAGGCCTATGGGTTTTTATATAAAACAATCCTTCTAATTTGACTCATAGTATCAAAGGAAATAACAATATTATATAAAGTTTTTCTAGCTGGTGTTGTGTCAATTTTTTCAATTTATACCACAGGTTTTAATGGTTTCCAATATTATGTATGTTTTGTGGTTTTTGTTGGGACTTCTATTTGATTTTTTTTAAACATTTGTGGGAACCGAAAGAGTCTAGATGAACAGATCTGGTTTGATACGCTGTGGTATAAAAAATCTGTTTTGACATGTTGTAAGGTAAGGTAAGGTAAATATATTAGATTGACATAACTCTAAGTTATACACGACTTTGTCTTGAGAACAATAATAGCACCCAGACCCGATCAATCAAATTTTGTGGAACCAACACAAAGAATCGAACTTTCTTTGTCGAACTAATCATCAAACTCAATGGAACGATTTAAAGACCAGATGTAATTTTTCGATTATCGAATTAATCGAAACTAATCAAAGCTAGTTGAAGCCATTATATTTCGATTTCTCAAAATAATCAAAGCCTAATCGAATTAATTGAGATAAAAAAATCTTTTGGAAATTGGATTAATTCGATAAGTTTGATTGGGCTTTGATTAGCTTCGATTAGTTTGGATATTCCAATTTTCTTTATCGGATTCATGTTCAATGGATATCGGCCTGCTCCTTTTAGAGCTTACCGTGAAAAAGGCTAATGTGCAACACTGGAGGGTAACATGCACATACTCCAATTAATTGACTTGTCTGGTCATTAAAATACAAAGTTAAATCAAAACAAACCTAATTTAAAAAACTCTCTCATTGTATTCATCAAAAGTGATGTCTTACATAATTATGTTTTCCATCATTATTAAATTTGAGATTACATGTCCAGCAGCCATAGAGAAACGTTTGAACTACCGCAATCTTGAAATTTATGATCTTGTATGATTTTTTATCCAACCATCATGCTGTTTTTTAACCCGTAATTTTATTGTTGAGTTGGCGAGTTGACAAATAACTCACCACAAAAATACTCGCACGGCAAAATATGAGATTTCTAAAATGGTAGAGTAGCTGTGAGCGGAAGATTTGTTTTGAAATTTTACTGCTTTGGTTGGTCAAGTATGTGCATGTTACCCTCCAGTGTTGCACATTAGCCTTATTCACGGTAGGTGTGGGTGGAATATCAATAAGACAGACTGCAGCATTATTAGTACGGGCTGTTTGTGAAATCTAGCGACGGACCTCTAAATATTCAAAAGGCGTCGCTAGATTTCACAAACAGCCCGTACTAACTATCGGCATGAAGGAACTTTTACGAACTCTTAGATGACAGCTTCAATAAAATGCATCATACTGAATTTCGAAAAAGTCAAACTGTTGTCCAACTTTTCAGTGGCGCACACGTTTTTCAATGACTTTTTCTGGCCTGTTTCTTTATTCTCATAACAAATCATGAACATTAATAATCAAAACTTATCAAACATTAATCAAAGTTATCAAACATTATCGAATATATCAAACATTAATCGAACTAATCGAAGGTAATCGAACTAATTGAGAAAAACCTTGGAAAATTCGGTTAATTCAATTACAGCTCGATAGTTTCGATTAATCGAGGCCTACTCGAAGTATTAATTTCAATTAGTTTCGATAAATTTGGTTAAAAATCGAATTCAATTTTGTTTGATAGATTATGCCTGGTAAATAGTAAAAAAATTAATCAAACTCCAAGATTTCTTTAAAATTGCGAGTGTTCAATTGGGATTCGGTTCGATCAGTTCGATAAGGCCATGCCCAATTGATTGTTTGGTTCGTGTCCTAGAAGCTTTAAAAAATGGTTGGTCGGTCGGTACAAAAATTGGAACCTTTTTTTCCCACCAAAAACCGCAATTTTAGAAATCATCTATTTTGCGAGCAATCACATAATCATGGATTCCACCACCAAAGACTAAAGCCTGGATCCTCAAAGGCACGCGCGACGATCACAAAATCACTTGTACATTTGCAGATTGAGGCGTTCGAGTCTCAACTCTCTACTTTTAGGTGCTTTATTTTATATTTCGTTTCTGTGCGTGAAGTGGATGTTGTTTTAAAAGAAAAAAATTGTCGCTCACACAAAAAGGAGGAAAGAAGGATTTAATTTTTCCGACTCAAAATGAAGCATTTTTTCTCAAATACTTAGAGTTGGTCGGAGGACACAAACCAAACTATCAATTGGACATGGGTCTAACCCAAAATGCTTTCAACAAGTTTGTATTGCATGGCTCCACTTCTCTTTGGGACCACATTATTCTGAATGAAATTCAGGAAATTACTTCCATAAAAAAGAATGGCACATTTTTCCTTCATTGCATACCCAGAAGAGGTTTATGTTTAGGTGCGGCTGCGGGCAAAATTGCAACAGAGGGGATATAGATTTTTTTTCGGGATATACAACACAAATTTCCGGGCACAATATATGTTTTTTCAATAAGGATGTCCTGTTGAATAATAAAGTAGTCCAGCAGAAATTACATTGCAAATTGCAAATTCTGCTGAGACCTGATGATATATCCAGTGTTCAAAGTTCTTCCGTCTCAGACGGATTTCCATCTCACAGAAGTTTCAAAAGAACATTTTTTGCCGCAACACACAGTAGGAATCAGTAAAATTTAAAGAATCCGGATTGACTTGGTGTGTAAAACCTCATTTCCGCCTGACACGAGAATCTCTGCTTTGATCACTTTACATCTCCACTTTCTAGCTTGTTGCGCGGACATTTAAATAGGTAACAGTCGTACAGGAAAAACTCAGCGTGCGTCGCTGCGCTCAATCATTTGCTTTAAGGTATTTTTCATTACGTAATTTCTGCTAGACTACTTTATCATTACAGGATGTCCTTGAAAAAACGTCCATAATCCCGGGAACTGTCAAAATTGCAACTTGAGAGCCGCGATGAAATTTTTTTCAAATGGGCAAAAACCTGAGGATTGGTGGATGTCATTGAACTAATCAAATTTTTTACTGACCAAACTAATCTTACTCCTTTTTCTTCAAAAATAGTGAGTGATTGATTTTTTCAATCAAACTTTAATCATTCAATTAGTTCAATTGTTCGATTGGTTTATGCCTTAGGTGAAGAATGGCTGGATTGACAGTACAATGGGCTTTGATCGAGCTGTATATTTACGTTTTTATGCGCTGTTCAAAAATAAGCCCCCCCCCCCAACTGCTCTTAAACGCCTTCAAAACTCAACAAAAAGTCATAAATGGCCTGGAGGAAATGTAAACAAACTATTTTTTAAACTAGTCATAGCTTTCACTAAATGCCCCCACATAAAGATCATGTCATGCACTTATAAAGCTTTAATGCTTTAAAGATTTAAACATTAAAAAATAATCAGGAATAAGTGATTGATTTAATTATTGATTGGTTCATTGATTGATTGAGGCATTTGCTTGAAAAAAATTATATTCCATTAACAAAATACTTGAAGAATTCGAAGCTTGATAATTTAAAAAAAATTAAGGAAAAGTAAGCTGGGAAAGTAAGCTAGTAAAGCTTCTCAATAATATATTTCAAAAATTATGGTATCATTAGCTCACAGGTTTTCACATCTCCTGTTTGTTTTTTCTCCTAGTTTCTTTCTTATAGCAATATATGTCATGATTATTATTCACTAAATAGACCTTTTCTGATAATGCCGCAGACATCTTAGATTGTAGGCAAATATATAGTGGTGAATAAATCAACAAGATAACCAATCAGAAATAGCTTGTTTTTTTTCATTGGCTGCTATATTTCAACAATTCTCTATTGCTACTTTGCCTAATAAACAATAGTCAAGAGGATACTGCGTATGAAATTTATCAAAAAGTTCTGCACCATCTTAAATGGGTGAAATAGAAACCAATCCTAGTTAAGGCCTGGCCTCCACTTGCGTACGCTGTGATTGCACTTCTCAAACAAAATCTTCTATTTTATTGGTCAAATGAAAAATAAAGGAATACCATTGTGGTCCATTCAGACGTACAGTCGAGAAAAGTTGAAATGCACCTAAATTTTTTTCAAGTGCATAGTACTTTTTCACGATGCAATCTTTTCTCCAAGCAACGCAGACAATGAAGAGACGTGCCTTCAGGAATGTAGACTTTTTGAGTTTATAGCTATATATACTTTCGCTTTATGGTGTTTCTGTATGACTGTCTGTGTACCTAGTCTAACCAGCGTTAAATGCCTTCGGGAAGGTCTATCCTAACTTGGAAAGCCAGAATTGGAGCTATTTCACGAAACCACGGGAGCGTAAGTTATTTAGGCTATCACAACTGCATGAAAAAGTTGAATGTGCCCATGTAAAGTTAAACGAATGTAAACAAACTTTTTGCAGGTTTTTGAAATAGATTTACCACACTGAAAAAACAGTGAAAAAACGTTTGTTTACATTGATTGACATTCAACATTCATTCAACCACTTTTGGATTCAACTTTACATATGCATACATTCAACTTTTTTGTACTTTGCCGGTATTTATTAATAAAATAAAAGACAAAGATAAATTAGAGTTTGAACAAAAATATCAAATGTACATTTAAAAACTTGAGCAAATTTCTTTAATGATTCCGGAAAAAGAATTGAAATTATTGCTGAAGTGAACTTCTGACTAAATTACAGTAGTTAGTATTCAGTTTCAAAGACAAGAAACAAAATTTGACATACAAAACACTTTTTCCAGTCAATGAATCAGCTCATCATCATCATAACCAGTCTGCCATTTTGTTTGTTTTGATTTGCACAAGTAGAAGTAATATTGTAATTCGTGTTATATCATACACTGTTATGATTTGCATTTATAACACTCGCTTCAGCTTCTCAAAGCTAAATCAAAACTAAAATTGTAATATGTAATAATAGTAATAGCATATAACGTAATATGAAAATATGTATACTACCGTCCCGGAAAAAAACCGAACATTTACGGAAGAGACTAACTACGGGGATGCTTGGGCGACAAAACAAAAACAAACGCAACAAAATTTCGAGATTCCAGTCCAATATCTATGCGTGAAACTATGAGTGCCTCCTCGTCGCTACGCTCCTGCGGGGGCAATTATTTGAGACTACCCACTTATGATTTCAGCCTTCAAAACAATCTGGAAAAGTCAGCCAAACTCTAGGGCTTGAGAAATAGCAACGCAATAGTAGCAATAGTTATTCAATGCTTATTTGTAATCTAGTCAGTGTTTGATGTAGGTTTTTATCTGTTTAAAGACTTTGTATTAGAGTATAGATACGGTCTGGGCTTTAGAGTTGACAGTTGTCACTGAAACTCAAGCCAAGGCTTTTAAGTTAAGACTCTAAAGTGTTTTAGAGTGTTTTTATTCTGTTATTTCTATAACCAAGGTTCTAAGCTAATAGAGTTTTGTCAAGAAACTATATTTGATTGGATGCACCAAAATATGGTGCAAACAAATTTGCTTGCGATCAGGCGTCGTGTAAGTGTAGTGAAAACTTTAGTGAACAGAGTTTATACATCTCCTGACACTCAGACTATTATTTCCATTGCTTTCAGGCTGCTTGATGATAGGAACCTCCTTTTTGGCAGTACTTTTATCAAAAATTTACTTAAGGGGCCTTTACACAAAATGTTGTGTACGTAGAGTACTGAGTTATGTGAAAATTTTTCTTGAAAATGTAGGTTTTTCAAAAGTGAATTTTGCCTTCTCTAGTATAGCGGCCGTCAAAAAATTGTTCTGTTTGCGTCACCCGCCCACATCATATTTTCCAATGATTTTCTGATGCGGAAATTCAGGAAAAAATCCAGAAAAATCAATTGGTTCTTTTGACATATACCTTTTTTCCTCAATCCCTCTGGCGGCCACTCGGGTGAGTTTGGGCGTGTCTAGATTTTTAAAAATCACAAATCCCGAATCCGCGACCAATAGCACCCATTCTCAGGGATTCACTTATGGATTTTTAGATGACCTATACCTTCAAGTTTCGGGACCCGGTGTTACGTAATTAAATATTAACCTAAAAATTAATTATTAAAGAAAGTGTGAATTGTGACGTCATCAAAATATGACGTACGTCATAAATTAGCTCTAACCTTATAAGTACATGTCAAATCTTTGTCAAATTTGGACCAAAGATGCTGCCGAGCTTTTCAATGAAAAGTTTTTTGAAGATTTTGATGATGTCAGCAAAAAATCCAAAAAATTGAAAAATGCAATTTTTTGCTGACGTCATCAAATTTTTCCAAAATGTTCTTTTCAAAAAGTTACATTTCAGTTAGATGCATTTTTGGTTCAAATTTGGGATAGATTTGACATGTACTTTTTATATTATAGCGATTATACGATTCATGACATCATTAAATTTGATCAAATTATGACGTCATGATTACAATTTCTTTAATAATTAATGTTTAGGTTAATATTTAATTACGTAACAACCGGGCCTTGAAACCTTAAGGTATAGAGGTACTTTAGAGCCCTAAGTGGATCTCTGAATCTGGCTGCTTTTGGTAGCCAAAACTTAGGGGAAACTGTTAGGTTTTTGAGACTTGCCCTAAGTCACTCGAGATTGAAAATCTTTTTGTTTGTGTTACCACTCGCCTCTGACTTACAGACAGGATTTTCAAAAACCCGGGAATTTTTACTACCATCCGCTCGCATTTTTAACACCTTTTGCAACATGTTGCCAACAGAACAATTTTTAAATGACCGCCTAAAAGTTAAGGTGTGATTATTCTTCGGTATGTAGCAGCTATTTCATGAATAAAACTATTAGCTAAAGAATTATGGTATTTGTAATGTTCCCAATGAATTACTTGAAAGGATCAGAAGTTATAAGCGAAAAAAAATAAAATAAAATAAAAATCTCAACAATTCGCATATCATTCAGCTTTGTAAACATCATTTTCATAGCACCTCACTATCAGAATTAGCAAATTTTCTTCTCCCTTTTTCTTCACTTTCTTGGACGAATTTTGAAAAACTAAATTAGTGGGAAATATAACCACTTTTAAATATCTTTCCAACAATACCAAAATATTTTATCAAACGAAAAACGATTAAAAAATTTTTGACAAAAATAAAAACAATGCACACCTTTTTGACATATACTTTAGATGAAGTTAAAGAACAAAGTTAATCAGTCCCTGTTACAACACCAGCTTTTGTATCAATCACCCAAATGACGTAAGCCGGTGTAGGCTAAGAACCCCCAACACTAGACTTATGGTTGACCAAAAAATTACAACAATGGATTTTTTTAATTAATATTAATATCTTTCACAACTCAGAAATCGCAAATTTTCTCTTTGGTAATTTACTGTAACTATGGTTTGAGAGCTTTAATTTAAAGTTTAATTTTGGATGGCTGTCTTTATTATTTTAACAGCAGTGTTCGATTTCAAAAACAGATTAAAGCATGAAAATGAAGAAGAAATCTTCCTCAAAGGCGACAAAATGTGGAGCTATCAATAGAGGTTTGTTCTTTTCATTCTTTTCACACCAAAAGCTTTATTTTCAATGTTAGATTAATAACCTCAGTAAGGTGAGAAATACTACCGGGTGATTCAGAAAAAGTCACCCTAGCAATTTTGAAGAAACTTTGAAAGTACAGTTTTTAAAGTGAACAAAGCATTTAGTATTTATGTCTAAATAAAGATTTTGTGTTCACTTTCAAAAATAGTACTTATTGTTTAATCACTTATTTCTTGACAAATAATTGAGTTATAGACCAAAATTTTCTATTGAATTATATAATGAAATTTCAAAGCCAATCAAAGATAATTTAAAAAGTTACGACAAAAACATTTGGGGTGTTTCTCTGAATCACCCTGTACTGTATGAGATGATTAACTGAGTTGTATTTACCAGTGGTCAAAGAAGGAACTTTTTTGAATTATGTATCCAGGGGATTTGGTGTACCTGAAGGTGGCATGTATCCTGGGGTGGGTGCGTGTGTGGGAAAAAAATTGTCATGTACTACATGTGTACTACAACTGGGTCCAAAATCAATTTTAAGTTTTACTAACTGTGTACTATGAAACTGGTTGTAGGGTACTACCTGTTTACTAAAATTAGAGTGTTGGGTCAAAAAGTAAATGTTACATTGAATATTTCATGCTATTATGGGGACAATACACGTTTTTCATAAAAATGACAAAAAAAATAACTCATCTCTGATATCTAAGGACTATGGGTTATCTCTGGTTATTTTAAGACTACCTTACGGCCATTATTCGTAAACGTCAACCAGAATTGTTCTATGCCCGACTGAACCACCTCTATGTGTGCTATCAAATGGAACATTGGTCGCAGCGCTCCTTGGTACCTACTTTGCGTATTCAGTCCAAAACTAGTGTGACGTGATGTAATATGAATGAAATAATGGCCCTAAGGCATCAAAAAGTGCCATTTTCTGTGAATTACGTCACGTCACAATCCCCTGCAGCCATGATTCGTAAAAGTCAAGCAAAATTGGAGATAGTCTATGCCCGACTGAACCGCCTCTATGGGTGCTATCAAATGGAGCATGGGTCGCGGAGCTCCTAGGTACATGCTTTGCGTATCCAGTCCAAAACTAGTGTGACGTGACGTAATATGAATGAAATAATGGCCCCTTAGGGGTGCTCAGAGAGCTCAGGATTCAAAGTGGAGTACTTTTCCAAATCTTAAAAATTGAAACGAAGGCCTTTTGAGTTAAACATTTATAAACATTCAAATTCAAGTGTTAAATACTTGAATTATTAAAAATATTCAAAAAATTGTTGATCAAATTCCCATTTACAAATATAACAAGAGGCCTTAAGGTCAGCATTAATGAGAAAAACCTAGGTAGATAAGACAAGATTTTAGGGATAATAATTTACAGTATAAAGGTAGCCTAAAGAATATTAGATTAGCGATTGACTGCTGATCTTTCAATTAAATTTCATATTTAGCAAGATGAGGAACAAGTTTTGTTAACATCTAGGTTAGCTTACAGAATGTTAGACTAATTAATTGGGATTAATTTTTTTTTCTATTTAATATTCTTAAAGTAGACTTCAGGCACAGGCTATGCAGAATACCAGTATAGTATATACCAGTATGTACAACTAGTAAATAAGAAATGGAAGTGCTTTTTACTGTTTTTAAATTTGAGTCACCTAAGACTCGGGTTTTTTCCTGCTCCCAAAGGCAACTGTGTGGACCCTTTTTAACTACAAAAGTTAAACAACAAATATTAATAGATTAAGATGTGCTTCAATTTATGATTTTAGAAACAAGAATGCATTAAGTAGAAAATTGGTTGAAGTAAGAATCAGGGTATTTTTCAAGCACTTTTTACCACCGTTCCCTTATTCGATAAACTCCCTTATTCGATGAAAATCCAATTCCCCTTGAAGATTGAATTAGAGAGCGTCAACTGTATTTAGGAAGTTTAGAGGGCAAAAATTTTCTTCGTCACTCAACCATGGTGGGCGACATTCAATACCACTGCATTGAAACTCGATTTTTCAGACCAAAATGGTGGTAAGGAAAAGTGCTTGGAAAATACCCTTAGACTGAAGGCGCCACATGCAAACAATTTTAAATTGATAAGTATACTTCTGCTTAAAATTAGGGTTCTGTAACGAAATCAATGAATCCCACCAATCAAATTTTAGTCCCAGCACATCATATTAACCCCCCTGAAATTAAACAAATCTAAAGTTCCAGCTGAAGATTCAGATCCCAAATCGACAAACACTATGAATCATTTAATGTATCCCTATAAATTAAATGACTCATAGGCTGCACCACCTAATTGGTTTGGTATGGTTTAGACAATTTACAATTACTACAACTGAGTACCTATAATAAACAGGCATATGGGTAGGTTTGGCAGCTTTCCAAATAGTGTCCGGGAGTTGTAAATAGGGTGTATGGTATGATATGAGGTAGTTTCGGGGTTTTTCTAGGTAGTACGGGCCAAGTAGTAAACATGGAGTATGAAGTGGCTTCAAGATTTTTCCAGGTACTAGTACCTGGTAGTAAAGAAGAGGTTCAGGGTGGTTTCAGGATTTTTCCATGTAGTATAAGTAGTTACTTCAGGGGTGTGAGTGTGTGTGTCAAGTTTGAAAAATGCCTTGTAGTATGGATACATGCCACATTCTAGTACACTGACCCCCCCCCCCTTGATGTATCTTGTGTTTATATTGTAGTTTTAGTGCTCACTCCCAGCAAAGTAATGTCAATTTTTTTTATTTCCCAAAAAATAATAGGACAAAATGATTTGTGATATATCAGGTAATGTGTAAACTTAACAATTACAGAAAATACTTCCATGACTTGGGGTTTAGCTATTATGACAGATTATTTGACTTAATTGACTTATTACATTGATTTGTACATTACTGTTTTCTGTATGATATTCTAAAAATATCTGAAGTTGTGGACCAAAAGATGACAAAGACACTGACAATTGACAATTGACGTACAAAACCATATCTTTTTGACTGAAAAACAGCAGAAAAAGGTACCCATATTACTGTGACTATCAAATAATATAACAAGAACATTACATAGCAGAATTAAATGACTGCAATGAAATATTTTAGATGTTTTTCCAATTTAAAATTGCAAGTAATTTGTCAGCCAAGCTGTGCTTTAAAATTGGCTTTTTCCACGCAGCAGCGCCTGGTGAAACAGCATCCGTTAACAAAAAGTGTTTCCCTGATTTCCTTAATTTGACTAATTAGTTACCTTATGAGCTTTAAAACGGAAACAGGTTTAAGAGCAATATTTGATTTTTTTGTAGACAGAAACATTCCTTTGCATAATAGAACAGTTGCAGCTTTATTGGATAGTATAAACTGCTAAATAACCGAAATATCTAATAAAAAGCTCATATTTGTTTTCATATGTTGTAGAGAAACGAAGGAAACCTCTCAACGTAGAAGATTTTGTTCATCTCAAGGAGATTGAAAGATTCCTCCTTGCCGAAATAAATGAGAGAATTGGTATTATTTTATATTCCTGATCATGTGTTATTCATTTACTGATATTTTAATTGCTTTTGATTGATATGTGTCATAAAAAATATATTTTTTATAGGTTTTATAGTTTTTACGAAGCAGAATTTCAAAGTGTGACTTGCTTCTTGAGTACAAAGGTAACCCATCGGATGCTTATAATTAAGTTGTAGCTATTTAATAGGCTATTTAATCTTTGGTTCTGGAGGGAGAAGTGAAAATTTTGTCCTTGATGGGGGGATTTCAGGAAATTTTGGGGAAGAAAGTGTAACAAATAGGTATAGTTTTTCAAATAGATTATTGAATATCTCTACATTTCATGCATTTGTATGTTCACTGCGGAGAATTGTTATTTTTGTTAAATTGTTATTCAAAATAACAATGAATTGGCTGGTCGCAAATACATTTTTCTAATGGGGGGAATCCCGGAAAAAAGGTGGGAGGAGAAGACCAAATGGGGGTTTTGGGCCCCAAATGGGGAGACCTGAAAACTTGAAGAACACCATGCAAGTATGCGTCAATCACAATTTCATAAACCCTATGAAAGAATTAGTGTTATCGTTATTTTTTCAGGACAGAAAATATCCCCCAAGAAGTGAAAAAAAGATCGCTTGTGTATGAGTGTGAAAACAGTGGATCATTTATTTTTGATGGCGTCTGGGATGGTACTAAATTTGTCAGGTTATAATCTTTTGTATTCTATTTTGAGTTTATCAAAGTCGTTTTCCACTCTTGACTTTGTAATGAACTAGTTGCATTTCAACCAGTTGTAATATAAAAGCTACTAGTGAATCATAATCCGGACAAAATTATTTGAAGTTAATTCGTTTAGAGCGTGTTTTTTTCACACACTTTTTATTATAGTATATTTTATTATCGTAAGGCCAAGCGCATAGTTATTAGGAATGAAGTCAAAATCATAATAGTCGCAACCAAGGACATTGAAATTGGAACAGAAATTAGGTTAGACAAGTTGTCATTTTATTTTGCATGGAAGTCCTTATTGATAATGATAACTTTTCCAATCAGCCTTTTCCTGATTTAAAAGCTATAATTACAACAATGAAAATATTTGGGTACATTTTTCAAATCGCCTACCTCAAAGTAACAAATTTTCGGGGGAATTTTTTACAGAAGTAATTTCCCTGTGAACAATTAAATTGGGAGGAAGACAAAATATCTTTTTGCTATTTGGAATTTACCTCAAAAGTTTTTTTTAGATTCAATACCCTCAAGCACGCTATTGAATTCTGTTTTTGAAATTGAGATTTGTTTTCGGGCTTCGAATTGCCAGATTAAATTCTGCAAAAAGTTCTTTCCTTAAAGTAAGTTTGTAAGGATTTTTTAAATGACGGAGTCCTTGGTCCAGTAGTAGAAATTTATTTTTTATTTTTGCTCTTCTTCTTTATGTCAATTTTCTTATTTTTAAATTCTCAAAACGTAACATTTATGATACCCATTTCAATGAAATTTCAATTTTAAGTATAGCACAGCACCATCCTTTCCAAAAAAGCCAAGAAAATCTGCCAACTGCCAGAATTTTTTTATAGATATGATTAGAACGTATTATGACGTAGAAGGGCAAAGATCAATCAATTATGAAGCAATGCCCTGGCGAGCACCGGTATCTCCCTTTATTCATTTAGTTATTCAATCATTAAACTTTCTTTTATACTCTGAAAGTTAAGTCAAAACAAATTTATCAAAAAGAAAGCAGTACCCTCGGGGTACTAGGTTTGCGAGATGACAGATATGTCCAAGCCGAAAATACAAAGTCGACCCTTTGAGAGACTATTTCCTAAATTTTGCTCAATTTTCCCTAAATTTTGTTTGATTTTTTACAAATTTTGGTTAAAGTTCACAAAATTTTGATCGAAATTTCTGGAAATGGTGGTCGTGTACCCCTTTAAGAGACTTTTGAGGTATGAAAAAGGTGAAAAAAATCTTATGGCTTGCACATAACTGGTGCCCATTTTGCCTAAGTGCCTCCTTCCCCGGAAGTACCATTTTTGGAATGTTTGCACAAAATTGGTTTTACCTTAAGGAAACTAATTTTCGTGGTGCGAGGTTACTAAATTGGCACATTTTGCGGAACTAATTTTCGATTGACACCCACTTTTTGCCGTAATTCTTTAATTTTTCTAGAAGTTTTTACAGATTTTCAGTGAAAATGTATTTTGCGTAACTAATTTTAGCGGTAGACACCCAAAAACGCGAAAATTAGTTATCACAAAAATTTCTTAAGGTACTAGAACTGAAACTTTTAAATCTACTTTCAAGCAATATGAACCGTCAAGACTTTGTCGCTTTGATTTTGAGAACAAGGTTATTATCTTCAGAGAAAATCATTATAACCAAGTCCATACTGCGAGAGATTCTTAATATCAGTGGAGCTAGAATCTGAGTGTTTATGTATGAATGTCTCTGTGAAAATGTTGGGACAGCTTGGGGACTTCAAAATTATCGCATTTTAAAATTTTAATATTTGGGGTTTGGGGGTGAGTTATCAGCGAAAACAATACTAGAGCTGTAGGGTAAGTTATTGGCGCCATTAAAATTGATTCTATTTAATAGCAATTTTCGCGCTTACTATTAAGGTTAATTTTCATTCCCGGAGATGTTGAGATGTTCAAAGCCACAAAAAAATTTTTTTAAGGGAATAGGGTAAGCTTTTTTAGCAACGCGAGATGAAATGCCTTTACCATCTTAGAATTCTTGATCACCAACCAAGTTTTATTGGTTAGCCTTAGCTTATCAATATCACTATTTCGCTGGATTTAAGTGGATTGGGCCTGTGTGGTTAAAACACGTTTTGAGAGCTGAATAATGGGCATTTGTAAAAGAAATAACTTTTAACATGCTTAGTTGAAAATGTCTAAAAGCTAGCTGACCCTATACATTGTATGAAAATTAAAAAAAAGGTGACATGAAGCATAATATCTCGGCGTCTTGTTCAAGACCAGCGTTATCTTACACTCATACAGAAGCACTTGTTGCCAAAATTAACATGATAAAAACATCTAGAAACTGCCTTTCAGTATCTTCAAGGCTCATTTTGTATTTTCATTTTGCTCCAGGCTATTGATCTCTTCAACAAAAGTTACTTGGTAGGTTCACCATTTCATATCCATTTTGTAAAATTTCAACAACAAACTACTTCATTTAACAGGGAAACATTTATTTTGATACCATATGTAAACTAAGATTCGGCTAAAAAGTAAGGAACATGTTTCCTTTAAAGGGAACGACGCATGGTATATTTACTCGTATTTATTAAATGCTGATCTAGCATTGGCACAAACACCCATACAGAGGAGTATTTAGGAGTGCTGGATCATAACAAAAACCAAAAGTGACTTAATTCCAAAAAATATATTCAAAAAAGTGAATATAATTTACTATAATGTTCAACAACAACACAAAAAGACTTGCATAAAACTGAAAGAAAGAAAGAATGTATTTTTCTTTTGAATGAAATCGAGTGTTTCTATTTTTAAATGAAGACATTCTATTGTGATTATATTCGAAAACTTCTTTGCAATCTTTTTGTTTACATTTTGTCTTCATTCACTTTCGTTTACTGTTGAAAACATAACAAAGTTTTAGCTATACTCTTAAACCGGTTATAATTGTCGGTTAAGCCAATCAGCTTTCGGGCTGACATCAGCATGTATTTCAGAGTATACCATGGAAGTACCACCAAATCCGACCCCTACTATAAGTATAGCGCTATTGCCTTTAATTCATCCGATCGATCATACATTAATTTTTTGGATTGACAGGAAGAAAAGGAAAATCTCATTGAAGACCAAGAGGAAGAAGTAATTCCACCAACTCCTCAAAAAGTTAATTATTTAATTTATAAATAAAACCATACTTTTCGAAAGTTACAGCTCGCATTTCCCTGCAACTATCGAGCATTAAGCCATTGACATCTTTTAAGGTCACTTCGACGAAAAATTATGATATCAAATTACAATCAAAACATTGAATCGTCCGAAAAAGTAGGTTTTAAATATTAACATTTATACACTCACGATTCTGTGGATATCGGACCCTTTGCATCTTAAAATAAACCTAATTTTAACTAAGTTATCTAAAATGGAATATGTAAACCTGAAACTTTTCATGCTCTGAATATGATTCGAATATGATTTTTCAAAAGAAACGTGTTTATTAAAGAAACTTGTTTTAAAAAGAAACTTGTTTTTAATTTTGGTCGATACTCACTTGACTTTTTGTTTGACTTTTTAATTTTTCAATTAATTCAGAACGTATCATTAAATGGACCAATTGATTTAAGAATTGTGAGGTTTGAAGTGGATGGTGTTATCGAGATCATTGATGGCGAGGTTATACACATTTTTAAAAATGCTTATTATGTTTTGTTACTGTATTGTAAAGAAATACTGATAGCACATATACTTTCTTTCCATTTTAACATCTGCATCCAGCATTATTTTATACTTAGCTGTCAATAAAAAAATCCTTTTGAAAATGTGTGATAATAAGTGAAAACAAGGGCCGTGCCACTGATTTATAACAACCTGATTCTTAGGAAACCCAAAGTGATGAAAACGAAGAAAAGAAAGAAAACGAAGAGAAGCAAGAAAACGAGGAAGCGCAAGAAAACGAGGAAACGCAAGAAATCGATGAAAAGAAGAAAACGATTCTGGTAATTGTTATCTTCTGAAACTTAAGAAGGAGCGTTTTCAAACAATATACAACCTCTGTCTTAGAAATGCGTATTCCAGATGAAACAAGCGAGCTTTAAGAAACCCTGATACTAGGAGCTCAAAACCTTGCATAGGCAGCTGTTCCGTATGCTTATATATAATAAAATTCTTTTAGCCTTGTATCGTAATTGTAAGTAATTATTTTATAGTTTTTGTTATAAAATTTAGCTTAAAATTATGGATTTCAAAGCACTGTAACAACTTTAATCGGAAACGATACAGTTAAATTACAAATACAATCTAGATTTTTGAATGGCAATTTTAATTTTTCGCAGGTATCTAATCTTGATCTATTCTGCGGTCAATCAAAAAATGATCGATTTCATTTTACAGAAAAAAGATTCCCAGTGACTACATGAGAGGACAGATAGATGATTATTCTAACACCACGAAAGTTCAAACAATAGCTCCAGATGCAGTTCGGTATTAAAGACATTTATCACTTTTTTATTTGTAATGTTCCTCAATAATATGCACAACATCATCTTGATTGATGTAATTGATGTGGCATTCTTCATTAATTTTGATACTTTGTAACGGTTGCATAATGATGGTGTTATGATTTTTTTAGTTTAAAGCCTGTTTAATTAACTTTGATGTTTTCTTTTTCAGGAGAAACATTATCACCGTTGATGAATATTTCAATGAAGATTTTCGGTATGAGCATAATTTCTTAGAGATTGAGAAGAAATTTAAATGTAGATGTAATAATTTGCATTTCAATTAACTTTCCTAAAATATAGGCTAATTTTAGCAAAAAATGGGGCTAAAATTTTCAAAATGCAAGATAGTTATTGTTTCTCGGTATTTAATTTTACGAAGGGCAACTAAAATTGTGAATATCTGTTAAAATTTCTTCCCTAAAGGTATTTTCCACGATATTTGATGTGAAAGATAATTCCCCTTAATCAACTTCCAATTTAATCATAATCTCCACAAAGGTTAAAGGATTTTAAATATTTCAAAACTTCTTTTTTTTATTCTTAATAGCTTTACATCCAAAAATTGGCATTTAATTAAACCGTATGTAGTAAAATTACTTTTAGAAATATCATAAATCTTTTAACTTTGTTTATTCATTTTTTCCGGCGGAGAGGCTGATTAACGGGAATTTGGCCAATTCAAGGGTGAAACCCCTCAATAAAGGCTGTCTAGAGTAGAATATTTTTTCAGCATGAAAAAAAAAAAAAAGTAATGTATTATCTCACCCTTAAGTTTGGGCAATATTCTAATACTTTACCCCTCAGCCAAAAAATATTCAGTTCTTACAAAAAGCTTTTCCGTCCTTCACTAAAAATCCAGCTCTCAATGAAAACTGAAGCTGTTATTCGAATTATTTTTATCACTTTCAGACCTAAAGCATCGTACAGACGAGATGTTGAGAAAAAGATAAAGGTATTTGTTTTTAAGATTACAAAATCTAATTCATCATTGGTTGAAGGCTAACTTGAAGGTAGTTTTGGGCTGAAGGTTAAGGAATACAAAGGCAAATCTACTCACATATATTCTGTGCAATTTACTTTTTTTAAGGAAAACATTTGCACTGGATTGATAGAACAAACATGAATTCACTTCACCAAACAAACTTTCCTCCTCTCCTCATGGGTATTGAAGCTGAACATTAATCACTTTTTGGAGAACTAATTTGGACTAATTTCAGGGGGGGGGTCAATATTTATAATACCAACCCATAGCCCAAAAACCTGACTTTTGACCTTTTGAGCTAATTTAACACCACCATCCCAAAATTGGTATCGATACCAACTTGAAAATCATAACTTTCAGAAAAAGGGGGGACCTACCCCCTTATTTTGGTATCGATACCAGCTTGAAAATCATAATTTTCAGAAAAAGGGGGGCCCACCCCCTTAATTTGGTATCGATACCAACATGACTTTTTGATTTTGACAAAATATCATGGGACCCACCCCGTAATTTAGTACCAATACCAATCTGACAAATTTGAGTTTAAAGCTGTTTAAAGGGCGGGACCCACCCCCTCCCACACAAACAGGGTACTAAGAGAAACTTCAAAAAAACTCATTTTTAAAATACTCTTTCTTCAACACAACACAAAAAATGTCATATACTAAAATAGAAAATGACTGAAAACTGACAAATAAAAACAAACCCAATGAAGCTAGCAAAATCAATCTGAATCAATATTATCTGAATATAATAATTGATGTGCAAAAACTAGGAAAAGCTATTATTAGTACATAATTTTAGAACAGAATAGATTCACTCATTACCAAATGCTATCACAGAAAAAATGTTTTTGCTTCAGGCTTGATCAAAAATAAAACTTGAAAATATCGAAAAAGTAAATAAACAAAATTCAATGTCATTTATACTTATTACTCATTTACAGTCATTATACTCAAAAGCTAAATCAAATCCAATTGAAACCTGTTTAGACTGATATGTACACCGGGGTATTTTCTAGCTATAAGGGCAAAAATTAGGAAAGTTTTGCTGTCATTTTGATATGGATACCAACTTTCTGAATCATATTATTTAAAAAAAGGGGTACCCACCCCCTATTTTGGTATCAATACCAACTGAGGATAACTCTTTTTTTCTAAAAAAAGGGGGACCCACCCCCATCAATACCAACTTGACTTTTCAGACTTTTAAAGGAAAAAAAGACACCATCACCCGGCTATTTAAGGTATTTTTATATTTGGAAATAAAAGTTTTGTCGATCTAGTTTACTATCAAATATTTCGTATCAGGAAATCATGATTTTATATTATGACGCACGATATCTTTGAATTATGATTTTTCTTCAGTTTTACTTTTTAGTACTAGTACTCGAAGTAAAAAGGGATGTCCAGAATGCCACACAGGAACAACTGACCTTCCGAAACATCTGAGGTTGAAACATGGCTGGTCCCAAACTAGTTCCAAAGCGGCCATTGGCATGTTTGGGTTGCGAAAAAAGAAACCGGGGTTGGCTGCGAAGATAACACGTCGTGTGAAATATAAAAAGATGTGTCCATTTCCCAATTGTAAAAAGACTACGAAAAATCCTGGTGAACACTTGAGGGGAAAGTTTCATGGCTATAAAAAAACCGATGACGATTACAAAAAACTTTTAAAGCTTTTCGAGCCCTTTGATGCTTCACTTCAAGGGAAAACTTTTAAACACGGTTCACCTTTGAAATCAAGCGGTATTGTTGTCAAGAAAACATCATCTAAAAGTGAAGTGAATGAGAGCCTTTTGCAAGATAATGGCTCTGATTATGAAGATGAATACTTTTCTAATATCCCTGAAGAAAACGAAGAGGAAGCGCTGGATACCAATTACGATAGCAATTATTCTGAGGCTAATGACGGCGACGATAGCTCATCGGACAAACTTATAAATCTGACAGGTCCGCACCGCGGCCGCAAAACGAGCTCGGCGAAAACAGTCAAAGGAGACATTACGAGGGCCTTTCGAGCAATGAATATTAAAAGTGAGAACGATCTATCGTCAATGATAAGCGATGATGATGATAAGCGATCATTGTTTCTCGAATATAATGAATCTTTTACTTTATTTAATATACGAGTTTATATTTTTATAGTATTGTAAATTTCTGATTTGAATTAGGGCAACAAGATTATATTTTCAGAAAAGTAAATAAACATACTCACAGTCAATTATTCAAAAATCACGTTTTCGAAATCGCCTTCAAACTTCCGGAAGAAACTCATAATTGACAGTTTACTGTTTACTAAGCTAATTTTATGGTGAAGATTTAAAGTCATATTCTCGCATTCAATTTGAAGCATAGAAAGGTATTTACGAAAAATCTTCCCAACTACTCGGTATACTCCCGTGGTTGATGAAAACTAATTCAAATTCCCCATAAAAATAAAGTTAGAGAGCAACAACAATACCATCTTTATAATCCTAAGGGCTATTGATGCGCAAGCTAAACCGGCGTTTGCGACGACGGGAACCGTCTAGTACTGTACTAGATGAATATGAGCAATTCATATCCTGCTAACAGCCATATAACACATTACCCATTAAGTGCCATCACTCCGTAACTTTAAAATTTTAAATATTTTCTGATTTAAAATGGGCACACGGGTGCCAACTAAGATAGATTTGTCTCTTTCGAGTTTTTATTCGAACGGGGTAAAAAAAAGGGTCGCGGCACTCCTAGGTTCAGACCCACCGGTCCAGGACCAAAAAAAAGGCTATC
Organism: Clytia hemisphaerica; assembly: GCF_902728285.1. Taxonomy (NCBI): domain Eukaryota; kingdom Metazoa; phylum Cnidaria; class Hydrozoa; order Leptothecata; family Clytiidae; genus Clytia; species Clytia hemisphaerica. The sequence continues at coordinate 117,436 of NW_027103611.1, forward strand.
TCATATGATGAAAGTGGCACTAAAGTGGGGCGGGGGTCCCACCAGGTCTGTGACACAGGGGTGTATCATCCGATTGTTACCGGAAAGAGAATTACTCTGATAGTAAACAGATTTTAGATAATGTCATTCTGGTTATTATTTTTTTTGGTGA
>NW_027103612.1:0-40458 GCF_902728285.1 Clytia hemisphaerica
GAACGTTGCTAACTAGAATCAAAATTGTAAAAATTTTCGGAAAGAATCTGTCTTACCCAATCTCTTTCAAAAATTCTACCTACACCTTTTTTGCCTTCCCAATTAAAAAAGTTTCTATTTTCTCCGTGCACCTTCCTCGTTGTGCTTTCTTTCAACCAAACTATGAAGACTTACTGTCAAAAGATCTTGGCCTGATTCTGACTCAACGTCCTCTTTAAGTTTGCTGTGCTACATTTGGGACTAAAAAATAAAAATAAAGAATAACGTTAGTCGTTTCACTCCTAAATGTTCAAACGTAAAAACATGGATGATAAATCATTGAAGGGAGGATGGTTAGTGTAGTTCTAGAAGTATATTATTGTTATCATTATTTTTACAATTGTAAATCTATCTTTTGTCTTTCCATATTTCTGTTGATGTTGTTTCAGAAACAAGCACTGGTTTCGAGTTTACAATCCAAAACTTCTCGGAAACAGGCTTTCACGTGCTACATAATCAAATTAAAGCTTCAAATCTGTAAAACCGAATTTTCAAAGCTCTAATACATCTTTAATTATTCTTACTTGTTTCCTTTGATTCTTCCATCAATTTTTGGATCTTTCCTTGCATGAAATTAATAGCATTTCTCATTTCGCTAAATAAAATTTGCTTTTCTTCAATTAGCGTTGCCTTTTAAGATATTTTTCCACAATTATCCTGCGTTTAACAGCTGAAAAAAAAAGAAAAAAAGACTCCTTTAAATAATCTGAACTTCAACAAAGCCAACTTTTCCATAATGAGATCTAGAGAAAAACAACACGTCATAGGCTGTCTTGAAAAAGAATAAATATCTCCTAATTACCTCAGAATAGGAGCTATCGTCTAACCAAGGTAAATTTCCTTTGCCGAGATGATTATGTATTTCCTTATTATTTGTTTCTCCGGTCAACATTAGATAATCAACAAACATATCAATTTCTGCTTTCTTTAGAGCGGCCAGTTTTGATCGGACTGTTTTCCTTTTTTACTTGTATCTGAAATAGAATCATACCAACGAATAAAAATCCTAGATGTAATACAAAAATGTTCTAACATTCATAGGATGCATGTGTAAATAAGATTTTGCAAAAATAATAACAATCTTTAAATTGCATCTAATTTGTTACTAAATGAAAAAAAAATAAACAACAGAGGCAAAATACTTTTTCTCCAACTTGAGCATTCAACAAGGTCTTTTCAATTTTGGACTTTTCAATTGCCTTTTGATTAAAGGCAATAAAATCCCTTGGGAAAGGCTTGTGTGTGCATTCTAAACAAGAATTGTTTAAGAAAACTAAGAAGATCTTTTCATTTAGCTGACTTAGAAGAGCGCTAGGGATGTTACATATTGGAATGTCTATTTTTGGACTTTTTGAAATTCAGTAAAAATAAGTTTGTTAGGAAAAGCTGGCGAATGTTTAATTCACAATAATTTCAATTTTTCATAGGAATCTCTTTTAAAAATGTTTAGCCCGAATTGATGTTAACTCTCTCAGAGAAAAAGAGCTCAAATCTTAGTTTCTTCAAATCAAGCTAATTAGCAATTTGACCCCCTATTTGACTAACAGCCCTAATTCAACCCTCCCTTAAGCATCAATTAATAAAACAAAAATAAAGAAGTCGTACCAGTAATCTTCGACTTTAATCTCTTTGGTAAGTCGATCAAGTTCTTGTAATTGATCCTGCTTATCAAACTCTAACAACCGATAGACTTTACCATAATCCATTGTCTTGGGGAATGATAATCTGCTAACAAACAATGTGATAGTCAGGTGGAAGGTGAAGCTTTTCCACCAGAAGAAGAAGCTTTCAGCGTCGGAAGGTTGACGAACCACTCTACTTCTCAAACCTAGAAAAAGTTACAACAAAGAACAAAAGGTAGAAGTAAGCAGAGTGAAGCCAAGTGCAGTGAAAGCCTGTAAAAGCCAGTAGAAACTGCAAAAGATGTACTAACGGGCATGGTGTTTTGGACTAACTGCTTGGACAGTACATTTGTAGCAATTTTTATAATTTATACTGATATATAATACATATTGAGCAAAGGTCTTCAATTGAGGACAACGCGCCAAATCCTAACATCAACACTGTTACCTAATGCTTCTTTTTGAATTTCATCCTTCCATTGCATTATGATTTAGTTGGATGTTTGTCTGACAAGTCACCAATCATTTTTAAATTTTCTTCATTCTAAAACCAAAGAAATTATAGATTAGGAAAAGACTGAGTCCTTCTGGCAATTGACGTACAAATAAATACGCTCAATCATCTCTCACACGAAGTATCATGTCATGCAAAAACCTTTCAACGTAGCAAATTACCGTATCTTGTTACCTTGTAATATCTCTTGACCAAATCTGGTACAAGTTTTTTGATTTTGGATTTGTTCCAGTGAAGAACTGCTTCTGTTAGTGTTTCTTCTCTTCCTGAAAAATTAAATCAGAAATAAATAAAGGAAAAGAACAACTGTATTAGTGACATAAGGGAGAAACGTACTTGAATTAAATATATTTGACTTAATGAACAATATTTACTTTCAGGTAATTGATACTTTGTACTATTTCCAAACCGAGAAAGATAACTGAACAATTGCTCTGTTTCCTCTCCTGTTGAACGTCCGGTACCTTCCAACCATTCACCACTCCAAACAACCTAAGAATTAAGGCATAAATATAAAAAAACAGTATTTCAAATTTTGCAACATAATACTTGTCTTATCGTTTGCTCAGTTTCGCTCCAATCTACAGCCACCTAGACTGGGGATGGTTACAGAAAAGTACTTCACTGTAGTACTTTAAGTTGATTCAAGGTCCAATGAGGGGGGCGTGAGAAGTCAAAGTACATCCACAAATAAATTGATGAATTAATTACCTGGCATTCTATAGAATGGCCCTTAGCGTGCATTATTGATAACGCTGGCTTGATTGACTCCTTAATTGAAGCATCATCACGAACCATGAACGGCCAAAGCTTGCACATAACATCTGCAAAACAAAATCTAGTGCCATTTGGAATCATAGATTCCTTGATCAAAAAATAGGGATAGCCAAATACTTCGCCTCTGAACATATTAATGGCTTTTTTTGCCATTACATGACGACAAGTTGCCACCTCTAACCCTGTCTCATCGAGCTTTGCCATCTTTCTTGTTACATTTTGTGCTGCCGTCCATGTCCCACCACAAATCGCGCCATTATTATCCTAAAAAGCAATGCAACACAAATTTGCATTACGTTTTTTTAAGGAAACACGTTTTGCTGAGCAGGCTTGATCTTTTAAGCATTCATCTTTTTTCCTGAAACGTTTCTTAGATGTTTCTTAATCTAAAAGCATTTTGTTCATTTCTGAAATTAATTTTGGAACCCAGTGACTTTCAGTTAATCTATTTTTAGGTTCCAAAGCTTGTTACTCAGGCGAAGTTTATTAATTGCTTTAATAGTTTAAAAAGCAAAAAAAATATATGAAAATGGAGAGATTTTGAATTTTAGCCTGACTACGTTTCCTCAATGTTTCTTAATTTTTTGGTATTTTGAGCTTCTTATTATTTATGATAATGGTAATGATTAGATAAAAAATTAATAAATAGACCAACATTCTTAAAATTATAATACCTTTTTTGATTGATTTTGTACAAACGATCAATAAATTTAGAAACTGATTCATTAGGAATAATGAATCTTCCGTCATAGAATGATTGTCTCTGCCTTCTAAAAAAATATAAATGAAATTGAGTTGCATCTTTTTCAGGGGGTCAAGCAGTTAGTACTTAATAATGTCTATCGTGGATGTCCATTTTTCAAATGGAAAATGCAGTTAATACTAAGTGTTCTGAGTGAAAGGGTGTGGAAGAACTTTTCGAAATTCTTAAGAACATTTAGTATTTATAGTTTTCAAGAGCATATGTTTAACCTCAATCCTTATTAACCTAAGATTATTGCTAACAATTTTCGATCGAAATGATAAGCTAAAACCTTCTTTATTCACTTACATTCCCCTTTTGTAACGATAAAGCTTTACGTTTCCATCCACATGTGAACTATGGGGGCGAAGATGACATGCTGGACATTCCATCCAATCTTTGGATTGAATAAGGTCTTTTTGATCCAACCACAAACACCATTCTCGGAACGCCATCGCAAAATTAGTCGGATTGATGGTAGCTTTCTAAAAAACGATTGCAAAATGTTAGCTAGATCTGCTTCTGTATAGTTTGGAACTAGTAGTTTGGAATTAAAACAATTTACAACGATATTCCAAATAACTTTAACAATTGCGCCTTGGTATTATAGTCAGATAATCAATAAAAACAAGAAAAACCTTTGATAAGGCTAACAATTATTCGAGCAGCCCCATTTACATTTATAAGATTAAAAAATTATGATATATTGGGCAATAGAATAATAAAAACAATGGGACCAAAAGTGTTTTGTGAGTAAAACCAATAAAAACGTACCCTACAAAAATCATCAGAAATTGAGTTGAGGGACTTTAGAAATGCTCGTTCAGAGGAACCAGGCATGAATTTGCGGAATTTGTCCCACAATTGGAAGACTTCCTCTTTGAAGAGGTAGTTTAAACTTTTCGGATTTCCAGGCCAGAAACCTGAGGAAAGCAGTACACTTGTTGTGAAAGGATCAGTCAAAGATGTACATTCGTTGCAACGTAGGTGGTATTTGTTGACATCAAAACGGCCTGTAAATAAAGTTAATAAAGTAACAACAAAAGTGAGACTACAAGTTTAAAAAAACTTCTATAGGTAATCAAATGAATATAAGTGAATAAATTTGGTAACAATTACAATTTTAAGAGGAGATTCCTATAATTGTTGACTTTGAAATTTCTAAATCAAATTGCTTACCTTTCAATGTAACGACAATGCAATACTCATCTGTAGCGATCTTGGTGACCTCCTTACTGCCACAAACTGAACAAACACATTTAAGTGGTGGATAGCGAACTAAAAGTTAATGAAAAAAATAGCAATTCACAGATGTTCCCTCCCTTTTTGTGATTTTGAGAAGTCTCTATGCACTATGATTAAAGTGTGTATATGAAGCTGTTAGATGTATTGCATGATACATTTTCTAATTATAACTGACTATTTGAAAAATACCTGTTGGTATAATTTCTTTCTTCTCATCCAAACACTCCAGAACATCTAGGTACCTGCCAGAGGACAATCTATCATGAAATGGATTTGCCAAGTGGAAGACATCGTCACATACATGACAAAATGATTTGTGACAATCCATGCAATAAAGATCACCAAGTCGATCACAACACACATTACAATGTTCATCCAAAACTTCCCTAGCCTGCATTGTCCTCCAAATATTCTTCCTCAGCAAATCCCAATCTTCTTGGCAGGATCTTGATCTTTCGAACCATGACTTCTTCTTCTTTTTTGTTTTGACAAAGTTAAGAAGGGTTTCTAACCAACTATTCACTGAAATAAATTAAAATAGTTGATCGTTATTACTCTGTTACATTATAACACCAAAAATGTTTTTTTTGCCAGTTTTTTTTTTATCTTACATAGAGTCTTATAACAGTGAAAATTTTAAACAATGTTTTTTCCTTAATTGTCTTCAAGAAGGGATGATATGATACCTACTTTTTGTATCACTTTGTGGATTTATGTCATTTAATTCTTCATTATCGATGGTGTCCACATTTTCTGCAATTTGCCAGTTTGAATTTTTTGCATCAATATCCAAAACTTGCTCATCTGCAGTGATTACTGATGAAAATAACAAGAAAGAGTTGAAATTTCAATACATACAAGACACACAACTCTATTTAGATTTAGGTACCTCAATATTACCCAGTGCATAAAATAATGTAACTGCACATTTACCAGTATTTGATATTCTTCTTTTCATTCCATTGTTATGTTTTGGTCTCTTCAGCTTGTAGATCCTTTGACCTAGATTATCCAAAAAAAAGAGAAAGAATGCATGCATTTAAAATTGAACAAGACAACAAACCTTAGCTAAAGATTAAACCTTTCAAAAGTTTTTGTGCAATAAAATTCAGGTTGAAAAGTTTGAAACAGGGAGAAATCTCTTTGGTCTGTATTGATGACAAAATTTAGAGTTTCAGTTGTCCCGCACAAACAAAATATACTAACCAGTTTCAGCAGATCTCTTGAGTTCAAAGCAAATCTCTGATTTTTTCTTGGGTTTTGCTTTAGCTTTAAGTGATTTGTTAACTGCCACAATTTGTTTCATCAAACCAAGACCTAAACAAAGTGATGTGTAGACAAAGAATTTTTGTAATTTTTAGGTTTTTAGCAACCTTCAAAATTTTCCATGGGATGAATATTATCCTCTTTACAAAGAAATAACAATTTTTCAAATCCATTCATGTTAAAAGAATAGTTTTAGTGATTAAAATGATGCTATCCAGTGATCTGCAGTGTTAAGGAAAATAGAGAAATAGAAAAAATAGAGAAAAAATTATGATAATATGCATGTTGTGTCAATTATTTTTTACTTTCTGTAAGTTTGATATAAACTACATATGATCATATTGATAAAAAATTATCAAGGGTGGTAGATTCTACCCCCTGCTTGCCATTAAGAGGGTTTAACTTGTCTTGTCTGAACACTGCTTTAAAGTAATTAAACAAAATCAAACCTTCAAAATTTCATATCTTGTATAGCCAAGGTGATAAGTCAATAGCAGTAAGTTTAGTTGCAAAAGAAATGGTGAAAACATGCTTTCTTTGCAGAATACTTTTTATATATTTCCAAGGCAACTAAAATACTTTGTTTTTCAAAAGTAACTGAAGCCTATTCCCAAGGGCAAAAAAAACATTCTTGGTTTTATCTAAAACATCAGACATAATGCTACATGGATGATATGTTTTTTCTTGTCCTTTGACAGTAATTGATTGCTTATCCTTAGCCTTGTGTTATTGTTAGCAATTGACAACTAATCAATAATAATATATCAATAATCAATTCTAATTGATTGAAATTTGTTTTAAATAATATATATTTCCCTATTTGCAGCACTGTTTATACATGTAATAGCTTTTCAGAAACATCAGACGTTACAACTTAAAAAATTCCTGAAATTTATAAATTCTTGACCAGCAATCATGATCTAGATAACTGATAAATGATAGATTAGCACTATTGATCACCCAATAAAATTAACTAATAAATATTAATTAGACAAACCTTGATCATTACACTAGTTTAGCATTTTATCCCTATTACACTTATCTAACTTATTAAATAAAATTTATTTTTAGCAATTGTTTGAATCGAAGACTCCCCCATTTCAAATTTTAGCCACTATTTTACAAGCAGCTTTTCTTTATCTTTGCATATATAACTCTTTTGTTTTTGTTTGGCGTCTTGTTGTGCACCTTCCTAGTTTTGCTGGTTGTTCTGCCACTACTTTACTCTAATTCAGCCTACTCTAGCCATTTCTCTAATTTAGCCTTCTCAAGTTATTTCTTTGTGTCCTCTGTTAGTGCAAAAAAATTTACATAGGTTATTTACTTTTTATTTTTATACAATCTTATAATTTGTATGTATGGATAATGGGTCTTAGGAACTTTTGATACTCAAAATATAGATAGATAGATAGATAGATAGATAGATCATTGCCGATTTTTAAAATCTGAATGCAAATCATTTAATCATCAATTATCAATCTCATGTCATATCATGTAATCCAGACTGTCTTAAAAAATCCAAGTGTTTGATTAAAATTCAAGGAACTTCTGCAAAGTATGACAACAGAGAAAGTTCAGCAAACCTGACAAATATTATAGTTCCACAAAGTTCGACCAGTAAATTAGGGTGCAGAGACTTTAGAGCTTTGAGTAGTGGCCATCAGTTTAACAGGCACATCATGCAGATTTTTTCTTCAGTTCTTTAGTTCTATTAGTTTGACAACAAAACTTAATAGAAATTTATCGACCAACAAAGTTTGATTTTTTAAATTCTAAAAAATTGGTTTATGATTAGTTCCATGTTTTTAAAGCAGGTTAATATTAATCTTAGAGATTTTTAATTAATCTTTAAGATTGAATAGAGCTTTCGGGATTCTATGACATCGTCTTAGAAAAGTTAAGGTTTCTTGGACAAAATATTTTTTGTGGTTAAATTTAAGATTGGACACTATAATAAATTATTAAATCATTCTTGTGTAAATTTAAATTACATAAAACTCTCATTTTTTAGATTGAGATATCGGTTTTCATGTTTCATATCAGACCAGATATCGGTCTATTGCTCTTTTTGGTTGAGGTAAACAAATATTTTGGATTTCTTTTTGTTTTCGATTAAAGATTGCTCCACGTTCATATCTATTCAATACCATCGAAGGGTGATATATTGCACTTTTCTGCCATACTTTTTACTCACTTTATTTCCTTTGTTTTACTCAAAATTCCAGTCATCAAATTAAATCTCTTGTTTACAGATTGAAACATGTGATCAATTACAATCTAAACCTTACAAAAATTTGCCTTCGTCTTTAAAATGTACATATTGGCGATTTGGTAAAATACACCCTGCAAAGTATGGCAGAGAAGGTACCACTGTACCAATGTATCACTCTTCGACGTTACTAAAGAGCTTGTATATAATTCAAAAAAGCTGAGTTAGCAAACAAACATTTCTCAAACTTTAAGACACAGTATGGTGTTTTATATATATGCAGTAATGGTCATACATTAATCAAATAATCGTAATTCAAATATTGATGTGTACCTTAAAAGAGAGTACCATGGAAAGGTGATATCGTGAAGTCGGGTAACTTGCATCAGTGGAGGGAAACTTGCATAGCCATCAATTAATGACTGATCAATCAAAGCAGCAAAATTTCAAAACAAATGAACTACCCAGCTCTGCTCGCAGCTCTACTCTACCATTTTTGTTTTGATTTAATTTTATATTATAATGACCAGCCAGGTCATTCATTTTAAAGGCTATGCATATTAGCCTCCACTGATGCAAGTTACCTGATCTCCAGTACATTGCGCTATCTGCCATCATAAACCTTTGCACTGTGTATTTTAAGGAATATAGCTGTAATATAGCAATATATTATACATTTTAAAAACGAAAGTGAATTTTTGTTACAGCATGTGTTTTGATTTGAGTTATTCTTGATTGATATATTGACTTTAATCTTATAATATCCAGACGGTGTCGATCGAACGAATCGAACGCCGAATCAATTGAATGCAATTGAACACAATCAAATAATTGCAATTCGATTGTCGAACGCCGAATCGCAATCGAATATTACCCAGGATTTGCCGTTCGATTGCTTCGATTACGTTCGATTGTATTCGATTATGTTGGAGTACGTTCGATTGATTTAGATTTTATTCGCTTTCATGTGATACTTGATAAGCGCTCGGCCGCCCACGCTAAAAAGCTCTAACAGAGTGATCCAATTTAATTTTATCGCAATCAAACTCAGCGAACATAATAGACCTTTTTTCAAAGAGGACATCCTGTTGAATAATTATGTAGTCCAGCCATAAAAACAATGATAGAGCCATGCATAATTACTGTATCATGCATATTGTAATAATTATGCATGGTTTTATCATTGTTTTTCTGCTGGACTACATAATTATTCAACAGGGTGGCCTCTTTGAAAAAAGGTCTATTGTAATCGAACCAATGGAACATAGTCAATGATAATCGAATCGCAAATTATTCGATCACGTTCGATTACGTTCGATTGGTTCGATTACGTTCGATTGCGATTTTTGTTCGAAGTTCTTCGATTGACACCGTCTGATAATATCAGATCACAATCTACTATCATGCCTTTCAGTGGTAAATGTGGTAAATGCTTGTAAATGCATATGCATAAAATTAGGCACTGTGGACTGTGGACCTGTGGACTGAGGTTTGATTCCCACTTGCAGCGGTTCACTTGGCAAGTGGATGAACCTTCGCCAGAGTCAACCCATGCCATGTGAGGGGAATTGGGTAGTCAGTTCAAGGTGCTGACTGGACTGGGCATTAAAAAACAATCACAAAAACTTGTTTTTCCACCACTCGCCGCATCATTTTCACAAAATGTGGCAAATGAAAATGTTGAACACAAAGAAGAAACTACTTACTTGTCTTTCTTGGTCGCTTTGACTGTGATGGCTGTGAGGAACACTGCTGCTCACCATCATTATTTTCTGCCATAAATAAGTAATAATATGTTGAACTATCTGTTCCTGTATGTTTAAAAGAAATTCAATTTGAAAGTAGCCATTTTAATTTTAGATAGAAAGTTCAAATCAAGACAACAAAGCAAAGCTTTTCGAGTTGTGCAACAATGGATAAAACTTTGTTATCTTGATTTTATTTCATCCAGCAAACAAGATAAGTTGTACTGACGGTATAATAATTACTGTATACTTTTTGCTTTCCCTTTGTGTCCTTGGGTTAGATACCCGGGTTTCTTTTTAACCGTATAGCGGTATTATCATAGTTCCGTAGTTTTGATCATTAAATCAACTAAAACCATTGATTGAACGATTAAAACGAAAAACATGATAATCATTGATTTAACGTTCGCTACTATGTTGAAATGAGAGCCTTCTACCCCAATGGTTTGTGTGTAGGGGTCAACGTGTCAATTATTCCTTGGATTTCTTTAAGCATTCTAGTATCGTCAGCAAAGCTTGCAAGGATTGAATACCTGATATTATCATCAATATCAGAAATCATCAGAAGAAACAAAATTGGCCCAAGTACTGTTCCTTGAGGTACTCCTGATATGACAGGGGCACTTTCGGATTTGAAACCATTTACAACAACAGATTGTTTTCTGCCTTTCAAAAACGATTCAATCCATCGCAATAGCTTTCCTTTGATCCCGAGCTGTGACAATTTGTGTAACAAAATTGCATGATCAACTTTGTCAAATGCCTTACTGAAGTCCAAATAAATTGTGTCGACATTAATACCTCTCTCAAGGTATGATAGTATTGTATCATAATGTTCAAGGAGTTGACTCAAACAAGATCTACCTTGTCGAAAGCCATGTTGGGAGTCATTAAAAATGTTATTCTCTTCTAGATAATTAACAATGTTTTTTCGCACAATTTTTTCAAAGGTTTTCATTATGTGCGAGGTTAGTGACACTGGCCGATAATTTTGGGCTTCACCTTGGTCCCCACCTTTGTAAATAGGAATGATATGACTGTCTTTGGAGAGATGTGGTGTTTCCCCGTTATCAAAACACTCTCTCCAGATTGAACAAAAAGGAGTTGCTAGTTCTTGACTACAATTTTTGAGAAAGAGAGCAGAAAAACCATCGGGTCCTGGTGCTGCATTTTTGGATATTGTTCCAATCTCCTCAACAAAGTCCTCTTTCGTAAAATCAATATCAGTCAAAACAAAATCACTGTCTTTATCATTATATTTTGCGTTTTCGAGTGGTGTACTGAAGACTGATTAGTACTGTTTTTGAAGAATGTCTGCCATTTTTTTTTAATCATAAAAATCTAAACTACTTAGTCTCTCGAAGGGTCGGAAAATTCACGATTTCTAGGAAATTGTTTTGATTTAGAGTGAGAAAAATTGTAAAAAAGTCTCTCTGAGAGTCACTTTTTCAGCAAAAATCAGTCTTTCTAAGTAAGGGTCAGATTTTGGAGGTCCAATCCGCACATAAAATCATGGTCGTAATATTTGAGAAAAAAAGGGAAATCCACCGGGCAGTTTTGAAACCACAATCGATTTGTAAGTGCTCTAAAGTAGGTTTGAATGGTAGAGTTTTAACTCATAGTTTTAACGCTAGACTTAAGACTTACGACCTTAGGATCTGAGGATCTAAAAGTTCAAAAATAGTCCACTAAGGCTCAGAATATAGTCTGAAAGTCTACCAACCCCTCCCAAATTGAAATATTCGATTAAGTTAAAGAGATAGCCCAAAATCGACTTTCTCGCCAGAACTAAATAATCTTGAAAAACGTTAAAATAACCTGAATTCTCATTCTATTTCGACCATGATTGTACCATCCGCACCCGGGTAGAAATATATCAAGGATAATATTATATAAGAAGATAAACTAAGTCAAATAAAACATTAAAAAATAACGCCGGCCCTTATTACGCCACAGCCTAATTTTGGGCTTACGCCAATTATTGCCGTTAATAACGCCAACATTTGTAAAAATGGCTACTTATGCTTCAAATTAATAAATTACATTAACATGTCGTTTTTCAGTAGTAAACTGTTGTAAATTCCATCGACAATCATTGATTTTTAAATATATTAAATATTTCACTGAAATTCTAAATATGGAGCAAAATAATGGATAATTATCGTCTTCGAAGCATACCTAAAATCCTTTAAATTGAGAAATAATGTTAAAAATTAACGCCATTTTTAGGTTAAATTTACAAAATTTTGGCCCTTTGTACGCCGGCCCTTTTAACGCCGGCCCTTACGCCACGAGCTAAATAAGGGCCGGTGTAAAAAGGGCCAATAAGGTAGAACAAAATCCAAATAGTAGTCTCTGTTCGGAGTTTGGAGCATCAGTTTTATTTAACTTTACCTCGGAATGGCGACCTAAATGCTAATTATTACAACTAGATTCAATACACGCTTTTTTTATAAGAATACACTTTATAAGAATGTCCATGATTAAAATGGTCAAAAAATTAAGAATAATCCTAAGAATATCACCATCATGGAATTTGGCTACTCATGCCATAATTAGAGCATTTTCAATTATAAAGTGCCAATTACCCTCAAGTAAGGCTCACTCCTTTCACAAAAATGTCATTTATGCTTGAGACGTATGTACTAAATGATAAATCTACTAGTAGTCTGAATTAGGATCTTAAGCTAAGAATGCTGTGAAAATATTTTAGGATGATTTTCCCAAAAAAGAATATCCATGATGAAATGGATTTACACCACTCTTATAAAAAAGCGTGTATTACTATGATTTTTTTTCTATATGAAGAACTACTTAGAAAGGATTGCTGAAAAAGTTTTATATCATATAACGATTCATGCTACACGCTAAAAGAAGCTCTAAAGAAACTGATTGTAAAATAAGGGAATTAAAAAGATTCTGAAAGATTCTCGAAAGGTTTTTTTGCATTGGGCTTTTGCAGAAATAATCCGTGCCCCCCCTGTTGAGGATATCGGATACCCAGGGGGTTAACGATTTTTGTTCAAAAGTGGATATCCACGGGGTTAAATATCTACAAGGGAGCGGATATCCAGGGGGTAAAATGTCTTTTCAAGTAAAAAATACGATATCCAGGGGGTTGAGCATATTTTCAAAAGTGGATATCCAGGGGGGGAGCGGTCTTTACTAATAAAGTAGGATACTTCGAAAAATCAATATCCTCAACAGTATGGGTAAAATCTTTTTCTGCAAAAGCCCATTTTAAGACAAACCAACAAGTTAGATGAGATATCATGCTACACGCTAAAAGAGGCTTTCCAAAAAGCGCAATCAAGACTCTGATTGTAAAATGAGGGAATTAAAAAGATTCTCAAAGATTCTCGAAAGGTTTTTTTGCATTGGGCTTTTGCATTTTAAGACATGCCAACAAGTTAGATGAGATATCTAAACGGCGGAAGACTTTTCTAAAATCATATTTCGGTACATTTGTGACCCTATAGAAAACATCAGGAAATGAGAGCCTTCTACCCCAATGGTTTGTGTGTAGGGGCCTCCAAAAGCTGAAGAGAAGAATTGGTTTCATGTTCAGCACGATAGATTCAAGGTTATTCACGTGTTCTTCTCACCAGCTGATGAGAACTGATCATATTGAGCAAATGAAGATCTAAAAGATTCTAAAAGTCTTCAATGAGTTAATCTTTAGGCTATACGTAGACATCGCGGTTTTTATTCTACGCAATAACGTTTATTCCACTGTGCAACTTTTTCGAATGATACGAGGCCAGTTCTAAACATTCAATTTCTTGACGTCATTTTAAACTTTCAAAGCAAGATCTTGCAGTGTCAGGAAATTGAATTCGCGTCAGAACACTTGAAGGATTTGAGAAAGTCATCGAAGTTCCAACCAACCAAGAAACGGGAAAGTGAAAAATCCCGGTTTTCTTTGAGGTACTGGCTACTTGATCATTAGCAAGTTAGCAGTCTCGAGCGGTAAACCACTTCGCTTGATGCATCTACTGAGTCGCAAAATTCTGTGCTTTTAATACGCTTCCTATCGTTGACATTAGCGCCATGTGAAAGATGCACCAATATTCCGTTTTCGGGACGTAGAACTCCAGTAGGTGATTTCATTGGAATGTATCGGACTCCTGAAAAGAATTAAGATAACATCTCCTACTTAATTTGGAAAAAGGTTTTGCAAAGATCAGCCGTTGAAATTTAAGTAAATTATACACATCCATTGGTGTTAAAAAATTGAGGAGCTTAAATATGGCTTAAGGGCTCTGACCATAGTCCAAAAGTTGATTTTGGTATTTGAACATAAAAGTTATATTTCAGGTTCCTTAACACTTTTAACAAAGAATTGCCTTTATGAATTGCTTTTTAATCGAATCCCTTAAGAGTAATTAAGAATTTTATTGCAAAAATGACGTTATGAACTTTAAAAAGATGTTAATAATATGTTGCATCACCCTCTTTTACAAAAAGTACTTAGTTTTAATGGGTAATTAACTATTTTGTTTCAAAATTTCTTTATACTGTCCGCAAAGAATTGAACTATTTTAAATTTTGCGGAAATTTTTTCTAAAAAGATGTGTCAAAAGTTATGACTGTTTTTTTAAGCAAAATCCAGATGAAAAATTGATGAAAAACCACTATTTTGAAGATTTCGAGACAAAGAAGCATTTACAAAAATTTTCCGCAAAAATTTTTGTTCGGTAAAAGATACACCATGTAATGCGAAAAGATTTTCAAAATGTTTTTTCTTCGCCGAAACTAAGCTCTTTAAAGTTGAAATACTCTTCCTCGCAAAAGTCTTCATTTTCTTCTTCATCAAATTTTTTAAATGCAATTTTTGAATTTTCAGATTCAGGAATAGTTTTTCTAACAGAAAATGTATAACATGCCATAGTTTTGTTGGTTATATCAGTCTGAAAACACATTTTAAACACGGCAATTATGAAAAATTCACTATAGTCAGAGCCCTTAAATGAAAGATCCAGCGTGTTTTTCCACTGACGGCTTAAGCTAACAGAATTAACAGAACGAGTAATAAAACGCTGAATAGCCCAAAACTATTCATAAAAAATTAACGTGCAACCATCTCTTTTCATCCAAAAATTATATGAATAGTTTGGGCAATTATCTTAAATGAAAGATCTTCATCCAAGGATTTGAAGAAATATCATAACATAGTGAAAGAAAGTGATTATGTCACATAGGGGGGCCTTCAAAATATTCAACAATTTTGTTTGCTTCTAACCAGTCACACGAAGGGAAAACTTTTAAAAAGAACGTTCCAAGGACAAGTTTAAAATGTTTATTGATAATGATGACAATTAGTAAGGATATTTCACCAACAAATAGCCATAGGTAGTTAAAAGACAAAAAGACCATGGAAATACTCAGGGATGACCTCAATCCGAGATTTTAGTACCAGGGCAATTCTATCAAAACAAATTACCTGTCTTTAGAAGGTCAACGGGCAGGCATGTCTGATAAACTAATCGGTTGACACGTGACACAATCACAACCTTTACCAGCAACAAGCACTGAAATGTAAGAGAGTCATAATGTAATTTCATCAACAACTTTTTCCTAGTAGTCAGAAGGTATGTACAATCAGCGCTGAAATATATTGGCAATTTTGGGTATTTTAACGTTTTTCAGAATTTAAAGGTCGGGCGAGAATTGCAGTTTCAGTACTTCCACTTTGCTTCATTGGAGTTTTCGATTTGGGAGGGGTTAAGTGGCTTCCAGGCTATATTCTCAGCCTTATTGGAACATTTTTGAGCTTTTATATCCTGAGATCCTAAGTCTTAAGTCTAATGTTAAAATTCTACTTCCGAACTGTACTTCAAGGCACTTAAAATCACTTGCGGTTTCAAAGTTTTGGAGGGAATTCCCCTTTTGTGCCAAATATTTCGGCGCTGATTGTAGTAGGGTGGGATGGAGGATATTTTCAAAAATTCCAAAAATAATTCGCAACCTCCCCCCCCCTTGATATCCTCAAAACAAATTCAAACCCTCTAACCAGTCAAGACATTTTTCTCCCCCCCCCCTTTCTAATATAGAACCCCCCCTAAATACATGAATTATTTTTCAGACCCTCCCCTAAGGGTGGGAAAAACTTTTGACACCCCTAGAATCCTCCATCCCCCTAGTAGATACTTTCTGACCACTCCCTAATGAACTTAATACTCAAAGCGTCAAATTCTAAGAAAAACTTTGAGGGAAACATTTAGTTTAAAACCTGAGTTGAATCTTTCCATTGGGGAAACGAAACCACTTATTTCATACCAAAAGCGCACGACGCTTGGATACACATAGAAAGTAATATATATCACCGTAACGACAAAGTAAGCGCTGAAGTCACAACAATAAGGTGGAATTGGGCTTTTCCAGAAAAAACCGTATATCCCCTGTTGAGGACGTCAATCCCTCTGTGGCTAGAAATGCTGTAATCCCCTGGAATCCCAGGCGATTTCAGGTTTAAACCCCTCTGGAATTCCGAATTTTAGTAGGATTTGAAAAGCTACCCTTATCAAATTCCAGTTATTTTTGACAGATTTTCGTATCTCGCTGAAGTCACAACCATGGTAAGATGGAATTACAAAAAAGCACGAGAAAGTTGTGGTGGTTTGCTAAAGACCTCTTAAAGGAATAACCAGATAAAATTGAAATTCAACTAATAATCAACTAAAAGATAGTCCTACCATAGTCCTTAGCAGAACCTCCAAATTTCATTGGCTACTTGCTTTTCAAATTCAAGATAGTTTGTAATTTTTAGTTCCCTGCTTGAAAACAATGGAATTTCAACATGAGGTACGTGTGAGGTACGAAAATCTTAAAATCGTCATATATCTTCTTCAGAATATTGTTTCTTATAAGTATTTGGTGTTATCTTACCAGGGACCATGGAAGGAATCTTTGAGCTAAGTTTTATTTTTTATCTCTGGTTATCCATTCAAAGGTAGTTTGAAGGTCAAAAATCACAACCATATCAGTAGTCTTTGGTTTCCCCTTAAAAGTACATACCATTGAGGGTAACGATAAATCGAAAGTGAAAGTGCTTCGTTCCCAAACAGGATTGAACAGGTTATTTGACGGCTGGAAAAAATAGATAGAAGTAAATAATGTTTAGCAGGCGGAGTCCATGAATTACGTAACGAGTGATGCTTACCTTATTTTCAAAATATTTTTTTGATTCCCAGAGGAACTCATAAGAAGAATGCTCTATTAACAAAAGTTACACTTGAAGACTCAAGGGGTGAAATCATCGAGTTTCAAGCCCGAAGAGGCGAAACTTTAACCCTTCCCAGGCAAGAGAAATTGAAGGCAATTATTTCACATCCAAAATGCGCATAGAACTTGCCGTAATCATGACGACGGATTGTATCTAATAGCTCCTTTGTTTTGGAGGAGTACATTTTTTGAAAACTAGCGATAGATTTTAGTTTCAATCCGGCGTTTGTGTAAAAACTACGCACGGGCGTTCTGAATGGGAAAAAAAGTGGTATCATTTCCCATCCAGGAGTCTCGCCTCTAGCCCTTTGGGCATGAAACTCAATGGGTGAAATCATCTTGGTAGTGATTTCAAAACGAGGCAGTCGTTTCACTCAAAATAAAAATATGAAAAGGCCTGATTGACTTTCCATCTATCGCTCTAAATAATCCGATTAAATTTTGCGTGAGCCTTTTCTTCGCAAAGCGAGAATCTAAAATTTTTGCGTTGAGTAAAGTTTGCGAACGAGTCTCTTTTTTTCATTTTTCTAGGAGTTTTGTTCAAAATTTACGATAATAGAAAAACTCATCTACAAGAAATTGGATACGCCTTAGACCACCTGCGATAGCTCCTCTGCACCAGCTACTGGCGTCTTTTAGTAAATACCTCAAGGAAATTTATTTTGGCCAATTTAGAAAATGTTGACAAATTTCGTCACGCCAATGTAAGTTCCTAAAAAAACCTTAGCTTTGTCTGAATTACTCACTATTTTTGGAAAAAAAAACAACTTTTTTACAAATTAGTTCTTATCAGAAGGAAAAAAAATTATTGTCTCGTCAAAGCAAGTTCCTCGCTAAATTAAAAAGTGTTTAGTGCGGTTACAATGAGCCTCATTTATACCTCAGTGTAAAAAGATTGACAATCTTTTTCTACGGCGCCGATAATTTCCATCTCTATAGCAACTGGTAGGTCTGTAAAATGTTCACTTTCAACAAACTGACCACATAAGATCTGTAAAATACGAAGAGTAAATGAAAAATAAATATTCACCAATCATAGAAATGTTGAAATTTTCTTGCTGATGAAATCAAACAATAAGATTTTCCATTCCATTTCTCAACTCAGTTGAGACTTTTTTGTGATGGCTAGTAATAAAGGGATTTCATAAAATACCTCGATTTTTATTCTTTGTGAATAATCACCGGTAGCCGGTTTCGTCATCTGAGGGTGATATGTAGATCCTGTAAAGAAAATAGAGTTTCAATAAAGTTTTAATTTTTCCTCCTCATCAGCATACTTATAAAAAGAAATGTTTTTTAATAAGAATTGAAGTTATAAGCATATATCATATTATATGGCAAAAACTTAACCTTTACCACGCCGAGGCCGTAAATTTACGTTCTAATATATAGCCGAGGCCGTAAATATACGTTTTTCATGGGGTGTTAAGAAAAGCCGCCCTACCGCCTTAAAGACGCCTTTAAATCCCGGGAAATGTCTTATATGACGGAGAGAAAATGTAAACAAACTATTTTCAATAGTTTGAAACCACCTACTTTCGATTTTAACTGTCAAAACAAACTGGAAAATCAGGCAAAATATTCTTCTGGAAATTATGAGCTCATTGACTGCTGTAACTAACTTTTTATGTTTATTTATTGGAAAATGGTTTGTTTTATTGGTTGGAAATGTTATGTATTGCTTGTTTGTAGTTTAGTCAGTGTTTGAGGTAAGTTTCTGCCTCCTTATTCTTTAGTATGACGGTACATTAAGGGTGAGGACTGGAGGCTTGTCGGCCGTCATCGACCGTCACCGAAACCCAAGTTAAGGCTTCTGATAAGGCTGCAAAGAGTTTCAAAGTGTATATACTATGTTATTTCTATTGCTTTCATGCTGGTTGATGATAGGAAAGTCATTTTTAGCTGTTTTTAGTGATATTTCCCATAAAAATTACCTCAAGGGGCCTCTGCCTTACGTGCCTCTGATTTACGTGGAAATTTTCTCGAAAACCAAGGTTTTCTAAAAATGAATTCTGCCTTTTCTAGTAAAGGTATAATTGTGATTTTTTGGCTAGCAGTTGTAGTTATAATGGTGGAAACAATGAGCCAGAAAATTATGGTATCGCAAATGTTCTCCCCACTTTTTTTTTAACCGGAACTTAAAATTTTGAAAAATATGACAAATTGCGTTTTGAATTTTTTTCAACTCTAAGGCAGAAGGCTACTGTGTCACCATTGATAGAGGAAAATCCTTTATTTTAACATTTTTAGAAAGCAGGATAGTTGGGCTTTCCAGAATGGGCTTATTTTTTTGAATCGGTTTAGTAGATCAAAAGTTATGACGGAAAGCGTAAAACTGTCATTTTTCCCAAAAAGACAAGGCGTGCACGGGGTGAAGTTCCCAAAGAGAAGGCGTGGTAAAGGTTAAGAGTATACTAAGGATTACCTAGCCCGGGGGGCTTAGTAGACTTATAGCTTTTTGATAGATTGTATGGCGCTGATAAGTGGCCCGGTGTAATTTGGTAGACTCCACTTTTTGGCTTTGCTTGAGGTAGTATCAAATACATGCCACTAGATCCAGACCCTTTTTAGAGAAAAACAAACATAAAACCATGACCATGGTTCCTTACCAACTTTTTTCAAATTTTGGTGGTACTTCTTGTTTGGTTGTTTTTTTATGATTTTTGAAAACGAAAGTGAAAAATTAAAGATAGCGATATCCTCTAGTCTGCTTCACTGGACTCTAGTCTAAGCATTACCTTGAAGCTACATTTTTTGAGGCTACAGAATCTTGTTTAAAATTTTGCTCAAGGATATATCGTTCAAGCATTTTTCAGTATTGATCTAATCATCTCGGAGCCAGTTTTTGTATGCTTAGGCGAGACCAATTTGATTTACGGGCCCGACCAACCCTGAAATCTCAAAAATCGAGATAAAATTAAATTGATTTTTTTAGAACATTTTATTTTCATTGTTTTACAGACTGCCAAAATTTTGGTGTCTTTTTATTCTCTATTTGACATTTTTGTCAAGATGTAGTAGTTTTTGCTGACTTTTTAGGAGATTTTATAGGAGAAATTCAACTTTTATTTTTATATTTTCGCCGACCGACCGACCGACCCTCTTTTTTGGGTAGCTTGGCCCGTAAAAGAACAAATTAAATTGGTCTCGCCTTATAAAAAAGAAAACAAGCTAGATGCTGAATGGACCTACCTGATGATGAAAGTTGGATCGCAATGCGAGGAGAAAAAAATCAGTCAAAAAATGTAGCGTTTAGCGAAAATGCATAACACAATAAATTCATCATTGATTGTTGATGGGGGGAGAGGGAAGGGTTTTAGGGGAAAAATAAATAGAAAGTTCTGGTCGCAAAAATCAGTTTTATTGACAATTGAATCATGCTTGATGGTGAGCATTGTTATCAATAATGTTTTGTGTGAAAAAACATAGAAATACAAGGAAAAAATCGAATGAAAATCTGCAAAAACGGCGATTTCCGGCATTTTCAACCGAAAAAAAAATTCTCAAAAATCGAACTCAGCCATTTTTTGAGCATTGCGAATACGCATCTTTCTGCAAAAAATCAGAAAAAACTTTTTATGAAAATTCGAGAAAATGTAAAATAACCGGTTTTTCCGGCATATTTCGGGCATTTTAGGCCGGAAAAAAAATGTTTTTTCTAAAATCGGGCTCCGTCACATTTTAGGTATTGTCATATTGCATCAGTGTGCAAAATTTCATAAAAAAATATAAAGTACATCTCGAGAAATTCAAGAAATACTGTCTTTCCGGCAAAAATAGGTTGTTCCGGTGATTTTTAAATAGCTCCGGCTTCAAAAATCAATTTTATTGAAAATTGAAACATGCTTGATAGTGGGCATTGCTATTAATAATGTTTTTGAATGAAAAAACAACCAATTGTAAGGAAAAAGTTCAATGAAAAGCCAGACAAACGGCGATTTCCGGCATATTTCCGGCATTTTCGTCCGGAAAAAAAAATTTCCTCAAAAATCAAACTCGGCCATGTTTTGAACAATATTAATACGCATCTTTGAGAAAAAAGTCAGAAAAAAATAATGATAAAATCTCGAGAAAATGCAAAAAAAACAGTTTTTCCGGCATATTTCCGGCATTTTTGGCCGGAAAAAAATGTTTTTCGAAAATCGGGCTCCGTCACTTTTTAGGTATTGTCATATTGCATCAGTGTGCAAAATTTCATAAAAAAATATAAAGTACATCTCGAGAAATTCAAGAAATACTGTCTTTCCGGCAAAAATAGGTTGTTCCGGTGATTTTTAAATAGCTCCGGCTTCAAAAATCAATTTTATTGAAAATTGAAACATGCTTGATAGTGGGCATTGCTATTAATAATGTTTTTGAATGAAAAAACAACCAATTGTATGTAAGGAAAAAGTTCAATGAAAAGCCAGACAAACGGCGATTTCCGGCATATTTCCGGCATTTTCGTCCGGAAAAAAAAATTTCCTCAAAAATCAAACTCGGCCATGTTTTGAACAATATTAATACGCATCTTTGAGAAAAAAGTCAGAAAAAAATAATGATAAAATCTCGAGAAAATGCAAAAAAAACAGTTTTTCCGGCATATTTCCGGCATTTTTGGCCGGAAAAAAATGTTTTTCGAAAATCGGGCTCCGTCACTTTTTAGGTATTGTCATTTTACATCAGTGTGCAAAATTTCATAAAAAAATGTAAAGTACAGCTCGAGAAATTCAAGAAGTACCGTTTTTCCGGCGAAAATCGGCTGTTCTGGCGATTTTTAGAAAATTCCGGCTTCAAAAATCAGTTTTGGTGACAATTGAACCATGCTTGATCGTGGACATTGCTATTAACAATGTTTTTGTGTGAAAAAACAACCAATTATAAGGAAAAAGTCCGATGAAAATCTGCAAAAACGGCGATTTCCGGCATATTTCCGGCATTTTCGGCTGGAAAAGATTTTTCCTCAAAAATCGGACTCGGCTAAGTTTTGGGCATTGCTAATACACATCTTTGTGCAAAAAATCAGAAAAAACTAATGATGGAATCTTGAGAAAATGCCAAAAAACCGGTTTTTCCGGCATATTTCCAGCATTTTCGGCCGGAAATGATTTTTTTCGAAAATCGGGCTCCGTCAGATTTTGGGCATTACCATTTTGCATCATTGTGCCAAAAATCAGAAAAAACTAATGAGCCAATCTCGAGGAAAGCTGGTAACAGACGGACGAACGAACGAACGGACGGACATCGGATAATTTATAGGACCTCCAAGGTAGGTCCAAAAAGTACCTTTTGTTGTCATCTGTGACGGCTTGAGAACGTATCCAGTGCCATTAGATTTTATGAAGAGTCCATCGTTTATATAAAATCCATTATCTGTATTAAAAAGAACAAAACATAAATATACACGTTTTCTCATAAGAACATCCACAATTTTGAAGCCTTTGGATGTTCTTAATTTTTTGAGTTTAAAGCCTAAAATGTTCTTAAAATGTTTTTACTTTCACCATTTTAAGAGTATTTTTGACCCATTTTCCAAAGAAATTGGATGTTTTAGGGTGCTCTGACACTGGGCGAAATAATGTCTTTCAAATCGTCGGAAAGATGTAGGAAGGTCACATTTCCACACCTTTCGACAGAGTTGAAAGTTGGTCTTTCAACAAAAATTGGAAAGATGTGCACCTTACCTTTCAACATCTTTCGACCAGATCATCTTCCCATCTTTCCAAAAAAGTTGAAAGACGACCTTCTCAAACTTTCAAACAGGCTGGGAAAATGAAATTCCCAACTTCCTAATATGTTGAAATTTCATATTCTGACATCTTTCGACAGGTTTTAAAGTTGGTCTTTCAACAAGGATTGGGAAGTTGTGCACCTTACCTTCCAACATCTTTCGACCAGATCGTCTTCCCAAATTTCCAAAAAAGTTGAAAGACCACATTCTCAAACTTTCAAACAGGCTTGAAAAATTAAATTCCTAACTTCCTGATATGTTGAAATTTCATATTCCGAAACTTTCTAAATACTTTGGAAGATGATTTTTGCTTTTTTCGAAATCTTTCATTAACAAGTCTTCAAAAGTAAATGAGAGATCTTTTAAATAATTTGTGTTTATGTGCGGATAAATTTTTTCTGTGACATTAAAACGAACAATTCATATATTTACAAAGCATAGAAAACAGAAAATATGAAACAAAATAGTACGGTAGTGATGACTTTTTGCTAAAAAATTAAGTAGTCTAAATAAAATAATTCTGAATGACAAATTACACGTTTTGTATAAGAACAATTTTATTAGAACACGAGGCTGAAATTTGGCCAAAACCTAAAAACAATTAAGAACAATCTGAGCCTCAGCTTTCAGAAATTATTAAAACACTAATTCTAACAGATTTTAACAGATTTCTAAGTAAAGAAACTAAGCGGCTAAGAACATCACAAGAACATTTAAGCCTGGAAAATTGCAAAAATTAAGAACAGCCCAGCCTGAGCCAGAATTTACTGGTTCTTATAAAAAATGCGTGTAATTTCTATAATTTAATTTCATTTTCAATAATATAATAACTAATCTAAATTATAGGTTTTTAGAATCTTAGTCCCTATCAAGGAATAGATTGGCCATAGGGCTTCAAAGGACATTAAAGGATACATTGAAATTTCTATTCCCGTAAGTGCGAAATCCTCGTTAAATACTTTGGGAATGCTTTCTACAATGGAGGTCAATTCTACTAAATTATAGACATTTTTATAAGCATACTGCTAACAAGCATATCCAGACTGATCTCTTGGAAAAATTAAACATTGCCTATAAAGCATATGCTGAGCCTCAGTTAACAAAGTTTTAAATAATTTAATCTCCTAAATCACAAAAAAAAAACATAATGTGTAAATTGCACTATTTAAAATACCCTTATACATAAGTATAAAAATTGTGTGATCCCTTTGCGAGTTTGAGAGAGAGAGAGAGCAAACTTTCAATGTTTGGGAAACTGGAATTGATTCCTCACATCGTCGTCAAAAAGGTTCAACTTATATACCGGTAGTTTCAAAACTATTTCTAATATATTTTTGATAATTAAAACAAGACTCTCGAATCCGAGTGGTAAGTCAAAACTCCTAGAAAAAAGTCAAAAAGTTTCTTGAATGGGCGGATGGTGGAACAAAATTATGGGCGGTGGGGTTTTAGGGAAGATTAAAGCGCCTGAGGGTATTAGCCGGTATTATAAATATAAAAACTAATTAAGTAAAAAATATGAAAATATAAAAATACTGTATAATAAATTAAAAAATTATGCAAATCACTCTAAAAAGATGACACTATGAATAATGAAAGCTATGCCAAATAAACTCTTTTGTGCTCAATTATAGGGGAGGGTAGAAAAACCATAAAGTACAAGTCATTATTAAAAACTGATATTAAGATGATTTTACAAAAATGCCCTAGTCTGAAAAAACGTCCCACCTACTTTGTAATTTAAAAAAAAAATTGTGGACTCCAACATTTTGACAAAATTAATTTCAGGGGTAAACCAAAAGTCTCTCCATTTTCTCAATTTAACATATTCTGGGATATTTTTGAATGCTTTTGAAGAATACTTTCAAACCTTAAACACATTATCCAACGAAAAATCTACACAGTAAAAGAAGCATAAATCTGAACCAGACCGAAAATTTTAAACTCCACCTTGTTATTCAGACCCCCACTTTTATTAGATTTTGCAATATTTTATCATAATTTATAATATACTTGGGACCTAGAGTAGTCGAAAATGAAGGTTTTTAAGCCCTTTTCAGAAAAAATTCATAAAATGGGAGGGGGTCTTATAAAATTATATTACAGTGATATTTTCCAAAAATATGACCCACAATCTCACTCCAGTCCTCAGTTTAGTTGTTCACTTATTAGACTGAGGTTATTGTGCTATACAACACGTGATGGTACAGTATTGTTAATCCCTTGAAGATGGTACAGATTGACTCTTACAATTACAAGAATACCTTCTATCATTCAGCAACCAATTATTGCAATGAAAATATTACCAAGTTATTATTTTCGAAGTTGAAACGAACTACCACATGAAGCATATAAATATCTTGATTGCATGGCAGCAACATACATTTTTGTTTTGCAGCATCGTTTTTCAAGTGCATTTCAAAATCAGCCAGTAACTGTCCTTACGTCATGACCCTAACAAAACAAATAGAAATTGAATCAGTATTGAAATCCAGGCATACAAAATGGTGTATTATAACTAAAAGAGGTTTGTAAAATTGTTGATAAGTTATTTACAGCTTTCAGTAGACTATAGTAGAAAGACCCTTTAGTAAGACAAATTATTCAGATTGTTTCTATTTCTAAAGAGTTCCAAAAAAGGTTACAAAAACCTATTTTCAAAAATATTTTGAACTTAGGTCAAGACTTTGTGTACTGTAACAAAATTTTAGCTTCTTTTGATGTACAATGGAATAGTATCATCAATAGTCTTGTATTACTGGATTATATTACAAAAAATACTTACCGTGTTGTATTTTGTTCCTTGTTCAATGGATAAAATGAATCTATTTTCAATGAAATCCCCAAAACTTCAATGGCTCAATGTCGACACACATTCAATGTATCCTATAAACATGAAAGTTTTATGAAAATTTGACACACTGTAAAGCTTGCCACCTCAGAGTTTAAAAAGTAATTTCTCTGTTCTACACATTTTTTATAAGCAATCAGGCTGCTAAGGCTTGAGGCCTCAAATTTGTCAATTATTTTCCACTATCTCGAAAAGTGACAGCTGTTTTAGATGATCTAACCATGGCAAACTATAGCCCTTTGACCCAATACACATAAATATGGTATAATATTATGGGTATTCAAAGCAATTTTTTCAGAAAATGGACCAGAATGCTAAGTAACCCTAGGCCTGACCAGAAAATTGGAGTTGCTTATTAAAAAATGTGTATTTAATCATGTCATCTTTTTCAGTTCCATAGCAAAAACAAAAACGTCAACATTTCTTTGTTTTTAGACTAAAAAACTATGTCTAAAAGGCCTACCTTCAGCTATGTTATCATTTGATATTCCACGTTGAGTTTAATTTAACATCATTTTTTACTTCAACCATGTTATGACAAAATCTTCATTAATTCTAACAGGGAAGTCAGAATAAGAATTTTCCAAAATAAAATGATCTGACAGCTTGCATTCCAACCAACCAACTGTTATTTTATCTCCTGAAAATGGAAAGACAACTAGTTAAAACAAAAGTGACCAGCTTTGGTCCAGGGGGATCAAGCAGTTAGTACAAGACATCACTGGTGTGTTAGTATGTGAATTTGATTTCCTTACAAAAATCTTAAAATTGGTTTGCGGGTTGTCAGAGAAATTTATTATCTAAAATATTTCCTAAAATGTTGTAATCTCCTATTGAAAGATGAAAAATTCAAAGGTTCTAAAGGGACCAGATATTATTTTATCTGATTATATTCTTTTTATCTGTCACTGTAACGGTCGAAAACCTACTTTCAAGGGTTTGCTTCAAGCCAGCAGGGATGTGCTGTTGGAGTTTGAAAAGTGGACCCTGTGAGATATGAATTTTCGGCAAAATTGGGACTCTCTGTCAGAACGAAAAATTGAAAATTTTTCCCATTTTCACCCTGAAAAGTGGCAAAAATTAATAAAAGTAGATGAAAAATTAAAAGATTTTCTGATTTCCACCCTAAAGATTGTCCAAAATAATCAAAAATCTAAATTTTTGGGAACCTGTCATATACCGTGAGATTGGGCAACTTGCATCAGTGGAGGCTAACATGCATAGCTCTCGAATGATTGACCTGGCTGGTTGGTCATTAAAATACAACATTAAATCAAAACAAAAATGGTAGAGTTACTACTACTAGCAGAGCTGCGTAGTTCATTTGTTTTGAAATTTTTCTGATTTAATTGGTCAGCCGTCTGATGGCTATGGAGCCTAAAAATGGGACCCTGTCACCAGCAGCGAAACATACCCAATTTTGCCTAAGTGCCTCCCCTGGGAGGCTAATACCCTGAAGTTTTTCAAAAGTAAATTGTTGTGGAAAATCCACATTGTCCACTGGAGGTTAACAGACTATAACTGGAACTGCCCATAGCTTTGAAAAGCTGTGGTGTAGCCATGTGTATGTATAGTCATACAGACACATACCACACTTCAATCATACTTTTTGTGTCAAGACTGGACACAAAAAGTATGATTGAAGTGTGGTTGATGATTAGAAATATATAAAAAGGAGCTCACCTTAGCATCTTTTGATTCCCATTTCATATCTTTAGAATAAAGTTTCCATTTGCACTGCATTTTGGCTTGCTTTGGTTTGCTGTCTTCCTCGTCACACAAACACTGCCTTCCACTCCACAACTTCCAGTTTCAAAAAGAAATTTGCCGGCAATCATAAATCATAACATTCGAAAATAATCTAAGTTTTTTTCCGGGGGTTTGCAAAAGTACTTCCAATGATGTGGATATTATATTTACAGTATTTAACCGTAAACTGTGTATGTAATACACTTAGAACTATTTCATTTTACAAGAAATTTAGATATTTTAGTATCTTCTTGTGTTTTAAACGTCAAAAATTATGCTTCAGATAGTCTTTTTGATCCCCGGTATTCATCAGTGCGGACTTTGGTTCGTAAACGTTTTGGCGCGTCCTTCTTTCAGCAACATGGAAAAACCAAGAGAAGTTCATCTTTCGAGAAGTTGAAAGACGTCGAAATACGATTCGAAATACGATGAGCGTCAAAATTTTTGCTTTTTTTATAAGAAGAACCAGAAAATTTTGGCTCAGGCTGGGCTGTCTGGACGGCCTGGACTGTTCTTAATTTTTCGAGGTTTTTAGGCTTAAATGTTCTTACGATTAGTTTTTTTCCTTAAGAAATTAAAATGGCTTAAAATCTATTAAAATTAAAACCCATTAAAATCAGCAAACTCGTGTTCTTTTAAAATTGTTCCTATAAAAAAGCGTGTATTTAAAAAATATTAAACATTAAACATTAAACGTAAAAGTGTAAAAGTTCGCCTTTCGAAAAGTTGGAAGACGTCGATATACGAGTTTTAACATCTTTTTGAAAAATTGAAAGTTTCTATTTCGAAACTTTTGAAAGACAGAGAAGTTCATCTTTCGAAAAGTTGAAAGACGTCGATAAACGACTTTTCAACATCTTTTTGAAAAATTGAAAGTTTCTATTTCGAAACTTTTGAAAGACAGAAAAGTTCATCTTTCGAAAAGTTGAAAGACGTCGATAAACGACTTTTCAACA
Source organism: Clytia hemisphaerica (assembly GCF_902728285.1). Taxonomy (NCBI): domain Eukaryota; kingdom Metazoa; phylum Cnidaria; class Hydrozoa; order Leptothecata; family Clytiidae; genus Clytia; species Clytia hemisphaerica. The sequence goes on from NW_027103612.1 coordinate 28,650, forward strand.
TCTTTTTGAAAAATTGAAAGTTCATATTTCAAAACTTTTGAAATACAGAGAAGTTCGTCTTTCGAAAAATAGAAAGTTGTTGGAAGATGAATTTTCAACAAAATTCAACAAACTTGTAAGTTCGTCTTTCCAAATCTTGGAAAAATAGAGAAGTTCATCTTCCTAAAAGTCGAAAGACATCGAAAGATGAGCTTCCAATATCTTTCAACAAATTTGAAACTTCATCTTTCGAAAATTTTGGAAATTTGTTGAAAGTTGATCTTCTCAACATCTTTCGAAAATGGAAAGACAAGATTTCGCCCAGTGTTGTCCTAGGAAAAAATGAAAGCAATGGCAAGGTAAATAAACATAGTTAAAATGTTTAAAAACATAGCCGAAATCTCCTGGTTGAAAAATTAATCATTCTGAATATTATCGTCAATTCAATGAATTTTTTTACAGGTGGATGCTGTCTTTTAATATAGAAATGGCTTCAAATCATAAACAACGTAAGGTGTCACGTGAGTGGGCTGGTGAATTGTTTGCCGTGGAAATGTCACCTTTCTTATTTGAAAAAAAAGATAGAAAAGGTCAATACCACATCTTATCTGCACCATGGAGCCATGTGAAGAATCTTCCGTCATTCGTTGTTGACTTTAGACTTTAAAAAATGCCGTAGTGTAGCACAACAATATCTCTAAATATAATTCCCAGATTGGGAAATTCGATTTCCCGAACTCTTTAATTTGAGTGTATCCTTTAAACAATGAACTAAATCAGAGCTTATTTTTCAAACCTTCAAATAAGACAATTCAATCAAAAATTTTAAACTGTCACAAATTAGAGCCTAAGTTCGGGAAAATTATTTTCAGGTTAGAGAAGATTGATTTCCCTAACTTGTATTACGCATGCGTGAGAAAAAAACCACAAGTGATTTTTCACTCAAAAGTGTTCGAGTCGTATGTAAAGCAAACCGTTAAAACAAGAGTGTATTCGATCAGTGTGTAACACAACGCTAAAAGTGAGGCGTCCCGCTAGGGCTGCCTCATTCGTTCGCAATGGACTTTCGTCACAAGGGCTCAGTGGATCGGTGAGACGGGTTTGAGGTCATTAAGTTGGCTTTCTAGTGCAGCTCCACTGTTGTGACAAAAGTGCCGGGATTCTCAAAGTAGCGCAAGTACATGTCAGAACGAATGAGAGCTATCGAACCAATGCTCACAGAATGATCGAATACATTTAATTATTTTACCATCTTTCTATAAATCAGGATTTAATTCGTGAATGATGTTTGCAGCAGAAACACAAACTGATCTTTAATTTGAAAATTCGGGAATAGCATTTTCTTGATGGTGAAATTTCAATTTCACCAGTTAGTTAAAACAAACATCCAGATCATGTTTACCATTAATCTACATCCGGATAATGTGTTAGGGATATCCCAATCCCAACCTAGGGACAGTTAGCACGATCCCTAGTTAGTGATCAGTTAAGTAAATATAGCATTTTCCACATATGTATTCATATATTTCCCGAACCTTGGTATTTGATTATTTTTTCCTGTGGTTGTGAGAATATTGATATTTTTGTGAGAACTTTGATATTGTATGTTGTGAGAGTTTAAAATATCGTTGTGAGAGTTTGAAATATTGTTATGAGAAATTTTGTCGTTGTGGCCGCTCAGGGCCTATTTCTATGAAACGGTGAAAGGCTTATTGCCACCGGAGGAAGCCTAAAGCTTCTGAGGATGGCATTTATAACTTCACGCATAAGGAAGTTGGGCAAACATCTCATAATTTTGCGCGTTTTTCAGTATTTTAGTTCCGCTTAACGGTAGCATTCTTATCTTACCCCCTTCGGGTTTGTAGGAGTTCGAAATACCGTTTTCCCGTCAAAATTTTTGCTGAATCTCGGAATCCCGAAAATTGAAAAAAATAATAACACCGTCACACCGGTTTGTACAGGTTCAAATACCGGCATAATGACAAAAAATATGGCCAAATACCGTCACTGTCTGATTTTAAAATACCGTTTTCCCGTCTTTTTTTTTTGTCAAATCCCGTAATACCGTTCTAAAAAAGGGCCAATCCCGTCATACCGTAAAAGTACAACCCCCCCCCTCTTATGGTCTCTCTATTGTTTTATCATCATCAAAAAGACTTTTCCGGAGATATTTTGATCTGATTACTCATTTTGAAATGTCAGTTTGTCTTTTTCTTATCCCTGGAGAGTTAAATGAATCTAAGGAAATTCCCTTTTTTGGGAAATTCCCTTTTTATACCACAAGTAGTTATTAAGCGCTCTTCATAGGTTAAAAATATTACTCTACTCGAAGTTTTCGAACAGTTATGTTGCTAAACGTGTACTAGTAAAATAACATATGAAGAGCAGTATCTTCAGATATATACGCTTTTTATAGGAAAAACCAGTAAGTCATATGATTCTGGCTGGGCTGCTCTGAGTTTTTCAGCCTTAAATGTCATTATTAATTAAAATGGAAACATGTACTTCTCAGTAATTTCTGAAATCTGAGGTTCAGATTCTTCTTAATTTGTTCTTAGGTTTTGGCCAAATTTCAGCCTCGTATTCTTATGAAATTGTTCTTATAAAAAAGTGTAAGACAAGGCACGGATGTCACTCTAGGTAGACTGTAAATCACTCCCTTGATACATTTGTTAGCATTTGAAAGAATTTTGTCTCAGATGAGAGGTCACTCTTAACAAAAATTACTGTAGGGCTAAGATCATTCCTTTTGAACGAAAATTCCACTCTATGTGATCGTTTTGCTGCAGTGGCACCTTAATGAAAGTTATGGCTAGTTGTTACTATAACTTGTAACTTGAAAATTCATAGCTTTCTTTCAATAAATTTTTTTAAAATTCTTTGGAATACAGAAAAAAAGTCTCTCAGGAATTTTAATCCATTGATTTTCTGTCTAGTAATCTTTTTAACATTGTTAAAAAGGATCAGTTTTTGTAAATATACATTACCCCCTGATTTAAGAAAAAGAGAAAAGAGATAAAGACGCAACAAAATTCCGTTACTTTGCGCAAAGTATCATAAGCCTTGTTTGTTTATATGCTGATTGGAAAGATAATCGATTTTAACAGATATGAAAGCTGCCTCAGCGCTCAGATGAGCATCATGAGTCTGTTTTGCTTGATCTAATTCAGCCTTTCTCCTCCTAGTTGGTCTTGCATGATAGGCTAGAGATATTTTCTTGAGATTATGTCATATCAACATTATCGGAGGTGATTCGAGAAGTGGAAAGTGCAGCGAATCTGTTATAGTGTTATAGACCTCAACAGCATATTGATCACGCAAATTCAAGTCACCAGACACGCTTTTCCAATCTATTTGCTTTAATGGGTTGGGTTTAGAAGGTTTTGCAGTTCCGAGCTAAGTTTTGTTTTAGCAGAGATAAATTGATGATCAGAACAAACAGAATAAAAGGTAGAGTAAGATCTTAAGTCATGGGTACTATTTTTCCATTTTTTACGGAAAAGGATGTAATCTAATTGAGCGCCTTTGGTTCAGTGCGAAAGCATCCACCGAAGGAGGACTTCAAAATATCTGTTCTGAAGGCACGTTCCAGCTGGATATGGCGGTCTGTTCTTACCGAACTAAAGAAAAAAGTCTGCTGGAAAAAAGTGATCTGTTCTACTGAAGATTGGGACCAGCTGGAAAAATATGGTCTGTTCTACTGAAGATTGGGACCAGCTGGAAAAATATGATCTGTTCTACTGAAGATTGGGACCAGCTGGAAAAATATGATCTGTTCTTATGAAAAAATAGTCTGATATCTTATATTTATAAATAACGTGTCTAAGAATTTCCTATCTGTTCTGAGGGATTTAAAAAAAAGTCCGGAATGTGGTTGCCTGGAGTGGCAGCTGAAAATTCTCCATCTGTTCTACAAAACATCTGGAAATTGTGGATCTGTTCGAACTGTTAGCTGGAAATTAAGTTTCTGTTCTTAAAAGTCCTTCAATGTCAAGCTGGAATTTAGCGATCTGTTCTTATAAGATTTTGTCAGCCCTGGTAGATAAGAACAGTTAACTCGCCTAAAATCAATCGCCTGATAATTTCGTATCTGTTCTGAAAGTATTTTTACCTCCTAGCTGGAAAAATATAACTGTTCTGAAGTAAAAATTTCTCGCCTGGAAAACGAGGAACTGTTCTTAATTTCGTGGAAATCCTTCCAGCTGGCAAATCAGAACAGATATTTGCAAATTTTAGGTCGGTGGCTGCTTCTGTCAGTGGTTCTCAAGTAATACCTTATGACTTAAGACTTATTTTTGAACTTTTTAAAAAGTGAATTTTGACTTCCAAAGCTTAACTTAAGAACTACTAAACCAAAGTTAAAAATTATACCTATACCAAATTACCTTTCCTCTTTACAAAGGAAAAATAATCTAATAAAAATTAACATTATTTCAGACGCAGCTACCTTTATACTTTTTTTGGTCATCCAATAGTTATGGCTAGTTTTGCTGAGAATATACTTCGTACTGGTAAAAAGCTCCAATGCGTGACAATTTAATGAAGCAGGGTACTGTTAGTTTAAATTGAATCAAAAATACCTTGGTACTATAAGATTAAAATGTCATCTTATACAATTTGATTTCTTTAGAAACGTTCGCTAAAAAATACCTCTGACTCAACACCCTTTGTCCGTTATCAGAAATAAAAATCAAAAACTTTGAATCCATGAGAATTTTATCAAATTTTATCATCATCAAAATAATTTTCGTTACTTTTATTAATGGACGGACCAATAAGGTGAACCCTAGATTTGTATAAGTACGGTTTTAGGCAAGATCAGATAACCGTATTATTGAGGAGTGATCATAGTTAAAATCAAGTGCGTTACTTAAAAACCTTTAGACAAAGGGTTCAAGTGGCAGATATGAGGAGAGCTCAAAATTATTGACGAAGAGTGATGACTTTCTAATAAAGAATTTGGAACCATTCAGACTCGCTACTCGGTTCCTCCGGCGATGTTGGAAAATTACCTATTTTAAAAACTATTTTGTCTCCTGGTGAGTTCACCAAGATTCTTGGTTCAGAGACAAATCCCAATAACATACCTTTTTGGAATATTGACTGGAAATTTGAGTCACGTTTTCCAAGTAAAAATTTTTTTTAGAGATACAAAAAATATCTCGCTTTTCAATGTTTAAAAAAGAACACCTTAATCTGACCTTAATCTTAGTGTCTAAATCTCTTCTTAAAGTTGAAAAGACCAGAGATTTTTATCTTGCATGCGACCGAATAGTAAAAAAAAGTTGATTAGTTTAAATTTGAATTTAAAGTCTCTCTCGAAACTAAAACATAAAATGGTTAAAAGTTGAGTCATACTAGAGACTCAACTGTTGTATAGGAGATAAAATGAAAGTGGAGTATCTAAGGACGTTCCTCTGATAGTAAAAGAGACATAATGAACTTAATTTCCAAAAAGATATAGGAAAATCTTTGATTTTCGACTCTCTTGTTTGGCTAAAACCATTCCTTTTTTTTCTCAAGTTTTGTAACTTTAAAAATTTCAAAATATAAATATAAATGAATTCAGGCAAATATGTTCATGTCAAATTTTTATGTTAATAAGCATCCTTCGAGCCATTTGTACGAAATATCTGCTGTTCTTTGCCAGGTGGTGTTTTTTTTGAAACTATAACCAGCACATCCAATTTTCTAGGGTGGCTTGTTTTCTTCAAATTATCTGCTGTTCGTTTACAGGAGAAGAGATCATCAATGAACAGCAGGTAGTATTTTTTGGATGAAGGATATCATCCTGTATCATCAAATAATAATTTTTAGATGATCACGTAAATATTCAATGAACAACAGCACATTGTATTTTCTAGGTCAGGCAAAATGGCAAAACACTAACAGATAAATTTTCAACAAAATAAGTCAGCAAGTGGTAAATAGATAAGAGAATGAACAAGGGTAGAACCTGGTAGAACAGCAGATGAGAAAAGCGGAGGAAGTACAGAACTGCAGAATTGATATTTTTAGGAGAAGGAAGTAGATTTTAGTTGAACAGCAGTTTCAAATATCTATGAGAAGGGTTCCTAAATTTAATTTGACATTTTAAGAGAACAGCACATAGATATTTGTAGGAGTAAGGATTCCAAAGTATTCAGAACAACAGATCCAAAAAGCTAGGTTAACTATGGTCGAAGAGCAGAGATATGTCGCCGATATAGGTCGCCGGATGCTCCTGTATGTTCCATTTTCTATTAACCCTTCGACAGCGCACTGATTTTTGAAAGTGGCGTTTTTTCCCATTTTTTTTCGATAAAAATCAATTTTTAAATAACGATAATTTGACTCTAAAAATGGCTTTTGACCAAAAACTTTAGTACGGTTGTAAAGCTCTCGGCCTCAGCTTTCTAAAACAACTAGGGTATTTTATTCAAAAACGTAGTAGTTCTGAGTTAAGTTAAGTCAAGATTTACTCGCCAGTAAATTGTCAATGTTTGATTTTGTGCCCGATTTTGTGCAAGGCATACTTGCCTATTAGCAGTGCAGTGAGACTGATGGTTTTCAGTTGTAAAAGCGCTAAAATTTTTGAAAAATTTGCGCCTTTGCTTTGCTCGCGTTAGAGAGGGTCCGACTTGGGAATGCTTGCCCCTAGTCGCGCCACTGTACATATACTAATTTATGAATTTTCATGAGCTTATAGATATTAATACTTTTATTAAATTTTTACCGATTGACAGCGACCGCAACCGACCCATTTATATAGGAGCTTGAGTGGAAAAACAACGAAGTGTTGTACAGTTTTACTACTTTGTTTGAGAAAAAATTTGAGCCTTTTTTGTGTATTTCATTTTCATAACATGTATTCTTTTGATGGGAAAATTCTACTGGGGTACATCAAAATCAGAACATTTTGAGTGGAGTATGTGTGGGTTCTTCGTTATTTTCAATGGGGTCATTTTCAGATACAAGATTCCAGTGGGGTGAAAAAATGGGCCATTTTCGGAAATATTTTTCACTGGGGTGGCGTTAGTGGGGTGGAATTTTGATGTTTTGTTACATCCTATATGAAAGGCAAATCGGCAAGGCAAATCGATACGAGGTTGGAAAACCGAGTCTCAAAAATCCCAAAGAAAAAGAAAAATTGAAAGCAAATCTGAGACGGGTAAAAAGCCTTTTTTGCCAAATATCATGGCCAGTGCCGTCAGAAGCATTTTCATATTGGGGGGGGGCTGAAGTTTAGTGACTCCGCAAGGGCCAACCATGGTTTGGCCCGAGGGGGGGGGGATTTTGAAAATTTGAGCTCTAAATTGCTTGAAAATGCACTCAATTGTGACAATTATGACAAATTTGACAATTAAAAAAGAAAAACTTTGCATTTTGCAAAATAACCATTTTTGAAAAAAATTATTTGGGGGGGCATAGCCCCCAGTTGCTACGGCACTGATGGCTATAGTTGTAGAAACTGGTTAAGATCTGCTTGAATACTGAAAGAATTATTAACAACAAGTAGTGTCATATATCTAATTTTTCCTTTGTGTTATTCATCCTCACAGCTATTTGTTTCAAATAAACGCCCTTACTAAAAAGGAGGCGTTTATTTGAAAGGAGTGTTTAATTGAGGCGGAAAGAGCTTTCTTTAAAAATTTTCTTCAAAGTAAAGGCGTTTAAAAGACGAAGGATTATTGGATTTAATTGTAAACGTTTTTCTCAGAATCTGCAATTTAATTTTCCTTTCAAAAGTCTAGAAGCAACTCTCTAGCTCAAGAGAGAAATAGTGAACTCAAATGCAGTCCTCTTGTTTATCACTAGCCATAACTTTCATTAAGGTGCGACTGCAGCAAAACGAACACATAGAGTTGAATTTGCGTTCAAAAGGAATGATCTAAGCCCTAAAGTAATTTTTGTTAAGAGTGACCTCTCATCTGAGGCAAAATTCTATCAAATGCTAACAAATGTGTCAACGGAGTGACTTACAGTCTACTTAGAGTGACATCCGTGCCTTGTCTTACTTTTATAAGAACAATTTCATAAGAATACGAGGCTGAAAAACCTAAGAACAAATTTAAAAAAATCTGAACCTCAGATTTCAGAAATTACTGAGAAGTACATGTTTCCATTTTAATTAATATTGACATTTAAGGCTGAAAAACTCATATAAATTTAAAAGCAGCCCAGCCGAATCATATGACTTACTGGTTTTTCCTATAAAAAGCGTATACATCTGAAGATATACTGATCTTCATATGTTATTTTACTAATGTACACATTTAGCAGCCTTTGAGTAGAGTAATATTTTTAACCTATGAAGAGCGCTTAGTAACTACTTGTGGTATAAAAAGGGAATTTTCCAGAAAAGGGAATTAGATTCAATTAACTCTCCAGAGATAAGAAACGGTGGCAATAAATTATTGGTACATCCAAACTGAATTAAAACTATAAACAGTTTTATAAAAGACAATGCTCTTATCTAATTCTATTTAGATCTTTTTTCTTTAAACAAATTTGAACTATCATCAATTTTAATACTAAAACTTCATTAAATGTCGCTTCAGCATTTCTTTGAGTTTCTTATTATAGCCAACAAATCTATTTTTTAAATGAAATCAAAACGTCATTCTTTTTTAGATTCGGTTTTAATAATGCTGATATAAATTAAATCCCCCCGTCACGCTTCATTGATGCATGACAATTGATTAAAGGTGTGTACCAGTTATAAACATTGGTCTAATTATGTTAGTTATGTTGTCAGTGCTGTTATAGAACAACGGTTTTGATTAAACAATATATGGTCTTAATTAATTCATGCATAAATTTACCCATAATGCTTAGTGTTGTCTAATAAAGAGTAAATGATCACACACCCACTTCAAACACTTTTCGCATCTCGTATCGCAAGGATCAACGTGATTATTGACTGAAAAGACTTTTATTTTCATCACTTAATATTTTTTACTTCATCGGATTTTGTTCGAGGAATTCATTTAGAGAATCTTCCGTACGACTTCATACATATCAAAATAATTTTTGTTGGCGCAATATTTGAAATTAGGTTGTGTCACTTTGGAGTTAATTTGTTTTTGGCATTAAAACAGGTAATTGTTCGATTGAACATTTCTTTCCCTGATTATCAATATTTAATTATCATTTTTTTGATAATTTCTCTTTCGACAAAATTGATATTTATTTGGGTCGAAATATTAGAATTGTAGCTTTGGCGTTTTATGATCTAATTATTCTTGATTTTTGATTGAATACTCAGATTAGAGAGCAAAACTTTAATTTTTGAAGTATATTTCTTGTGTTTCTTTACTCAGATCAACTGATTCGTTCGTGGAACCAAGTCAATAACAAGTTCAATCCCTCCTGCTCACATCACTTAAGGTTTGTCGAACCAAAATGAAATATTTTAGTTTAGTTTCTTTTTCTCTTGCTAAATTTGTTTTTAATTGCCACCGCAACGAGCGCAGCGAGTGAGGAGGCAGTTATAGTTTCATTTCAGGCGTAAGGAATATTGGACTGGAATCTCGAATTTTTGCGTTTTTTGTTTCGTTTTGTTTTGTCGCGCAAGCACGTCCGCAGTTAACCCCTTCCGTAAATGTTCGGTACTGTTGTTTTTCTTTCCGGGACGACAGTATTTTTTATGGCAAGCGCCGCGGGCATTTTACTCTGCTTTTTACCTAGGGTTTTTATTTCGCCTGATCCGCTTGCATGAATTCTGTCCGATTCTTGATGTGCGTAAGTTTGATTACGTAATGATTTTCACCAAAAAGTAAAGATTAACATCAAATCCAAATTTTTTTACCAAATATGGTTAAAAGATTATATCATTACGTACACTGGGCGAAATAATGTCTTTCAAATCGTCGGAAAGATGTAGGAAGGTCACATTTCCACACCTTTCGACAGAGTTGAAAGTTGGTCTTTCAACAAAAATTGGAAAGATGTGCACCTTACCTTTCAACATCTTTCGACCAGATCATCTTCCCATCTTTCCAAAAAAGTTGAAAGACGACCTTCTCAAACTTTCAAACAGGCTGGGAAAATGAAATTCCCAACTTCCTAATATGTTGAAATTTCATATTCTGACATCTTTCGACAGGTTTTAAAGTTGGTCTTTCAACAAGGATTGGGAAGTTGTGCACCTTACCTTCCAACATCTTTCGACCAGATCGTCTTCCCAACTTTCCAAAAAAGTTGAAAGACCACATTCTCAAACTTTCAAACAGGCTTGAAAAATTAAATTCCTAACTTCCTAATATGTTGAAATTTCATATTCCGAAACTTTCTAAATACTTTGGAAGATGATTTTTGCTTTTTTCGAAATCTTTCATTAACAAGTCTTCAAAAGTAAATGAGAGATCTTTTAAATAATTTGTGTTTATGTGCGGATAAATTTTTTCTGTGACATTAAAACGAACAATTCATATATTTACAAAGCATAGAAAACAGAAAATATGAAACAAAATAGTACGGTAGTGATGACTTTTTGCTAAAAAATTAAGTAGTCTAAATAAAATAATTCTGAATGACAAATTACACGTTTTGTATAAGAACAATTTTATTAGAACACGAGGCTGAAATTTGGCCAAAACCTAAAAACAATTAAGAACAATCTGAGCCTCAGCTTTCAGAAATTATTAAAACACTAATTCTAACAGATTTTAACAGATTTCTATGGAAAATTGCAAAAATTAAGAACAGCCCAGCCTGAGCCAGAATTTACTGGTTCTTATAAAAAATGCGTGTAATTTCTATAATTTAATTTCATTTTCAATAATATAATAACTAATCTAAATTATAAGTTTTTAGAATCTTAGTCCCTATCAAGGAATAGATTGGCCATAGGGCTTCAAAGGACATTAAAGGATACATTGAAATTTCTATTCCCGTAAGTGCGAAATCCTCGTTAAATACTTTGGGAATGCTTTCTACAATGGAGGTCAATTCTACTAAATTATAGACATTTTTATAAGCATACTGCTAACAAGCATATCCAGACTGATCTCTTGGAAAAATTAAACATTGCCTATAAAGCATATGCTGAGCCTCAGTTAACAAAGTTTTAAATAATTTAATCTCCTAAATCACAAAAAAAAACATAATGTGTAAATGGCACTACACGTTTTTTTTTTTATAAGAACGTCAAAAATTTTGGAAGCCTTCGGATGTTCTTAGTTTTTTGGATTTGAAGCCTAAAAATGTTCTTAAAATGTTCTTATTTTCGGCATTTTTTGAGCATTTTGATGTAATTTCTTAAGAAATTGCATGTTTTTAAGTCTCCAAAGCCTTAGTATGTTCTTAGAATGTTCTTAAATTTTTGGGCCTCGAAGCCTTATGTTCTTATATAGTATGTTCTTATAAAAAAAAAAACGTGTATTTAAAATACCCTTATACATAAGTATAAAAAATTGTGTGATCCCTTTGCGTGTTTGAGAGAGAGAGAGAGAGCAAACTTTCAATGTTTGGGAAACTGGAATTGATTCCTCACATCGTCGTCAAAAAGGTTCAACTTATATACCGGGTGTTCCAAAACTATTTCTAATATATTTTTGATAATTAAAACAAGACTCTCGAATCCGAGTGGTAAGTCAAAACTCCTAGAAAAAAGTCAAAAGTTTCTTGAATGGGCGGATGGTGGAACAAAATTATGGGCGGTGGGGTTTTTAGGGAAGAAAAGCGCCTGAGGGTATTAGCCGGTATTATAAATATAAAAACTAATTAAGTAAAAAATATGAAAAATATAAAAATACTGTATAATAATTAAAAATTATGCAAATCACTCTAAAAGATGACACTAGAATAATGAAAGCTATGCCAATAAACTCTTTTGTGCTCAATTATA
>NW_027103612.1:40467-48959 GCF_902728285.1 Clytia hemisphaerica
AATTATGACCCACAATCTCACTCCAGTCCTCAGTTTGTTGTTCACTTATTAGACTGAGGTTATGTGCCATACAACACGTGATGGTACAGTATTGTCAATCCCTTGAAGATGGTTCAGATTGAATCTTACAATTAAGCATTAAAGAGTACAAGAATAGCTTCTATCATTCTGCAACCAATTATTGCAATGAAAATATTACCAAGTTATTATTTTCGAAGTTGAAACGAACTACCACATGAAGCATATAAATATCTTGATTGCATGGCAGCAACATACATTTTTGTTTTGCAGCATCGTTTTTCAAGTGCATTTCAAAATCAGCCAGTAACTGTCCTTACGTCATGACCCTAATAAAACAAATAGAAATTGAATCAGTATTGAAATCCAGGCATACAAAATGGTGTATAACTAAAAGAGGTTTGTAAAATTGTTGATTGATAAGTTATTTACAGCTTTCAGTAGACTATAGTAGAAAGACCCTTTAGTAAGACAAATATTCCGATTGTTTATTTCTAAAGAGTTCTAAAAAAGGTTACAAAAACCTATTTTCAAAAATATTTTGAACTTAGGTCAAGACTTTGTGTGCTGTAACAAAATTTTAGCTTCTTTTGATGTACAATGGAATCGTATCATCAAGTCTTGTATTACTGGATTATATTACAAAAAAAAAAAAATACTTACCGTGTTGTATTTTGTTCCTTGTTCAATGGATAAAATGAATCTATTTTCAATGAAATCCCCAAATGGCTCAATGTCGACACACATTCAATGTATCCTATAAACATGAAAGTTTTATGAAAATTTGACACACTGTAAAGCTTGCCACCTCAGAGTTTAAAAAGTAATTTCTCTGTTCTACACATTTTTTATAAGCAATCAGGCTGCTAAGGCTTGAGGCCTCAAATTTGTCAATTATTTTCCACTATCTCGAAAAGTGACAGCTGTTTTAGATGATCTAACCATGGCCAACTATAGCCCTTTGACCCAATACACATAAATATGGTATAATATTAGGGGTATTCAAAGCAATTTTTTTCAGAAAATGGACCAGAATGCTAAGTAACCCTAGGCCTGACCAGAAAATTGGAGTTGCTTATTAAAAAATGTGCATTTAATCATGTCATCTTTTTCAGTTCCATAGCGAAAACAAAAACGTCAACATTTCTTTGTTTTTAGACTAAAAAACTATGTCTAAAAGGCCTACCTTCAGCTATGTTATCATTTGATATTCCACGTTGAGTTTAATTTAACATCATTTTTAACTTCAACCATGTTATGACTTCATTAATTCTAACAGGGAAGTCAGAAAGATTTTTCCAAAATAAAATGATCTGACAGCTTGCATTCCAACCAACCAACTTTTATTTATCTCCTCTGAAAATGGGAAAGACAACTAGTTAAAACAAAAGTGACCAGCTTTGGTCCAGGGGGATCAAGCAGTTAGTACAAGACATCATACCAGTTGGTACCTGGTGGTGTGTTATGTGAATTTGATTTCCTTACAAAAATCTTAAAATCGGTTTGCGGGTTGTCAGAGAAATTTATTATCTAAAATGTTTTCTAAAATGTTGTAATCTCCTATTGAAAGATGAAAAAATTCAAAGGTTCTAAAGGGTCCAGATATTATTTTATCTGATTATATTCTTTTTATCTGTCACTGTAACGGTCGAAGCCTATTTTCAAGGAAAGTACTAAGTGTATACCGTGAGTGGTCCTAAATTTGACAGCCTTGCTTAATTCCAACCCCCCAAATAACGGGTATGAAAAAAATTCTATGTTTGCTTCAGATGCATCCGCGCAGTATATCTACCGGGTGCACCAAAAAAAAGTATACAGGTTTGTCAAGATATTGTGAGCTTTAGGATTTATATTTTTTGTTCATTCTTTTTTTATCGTATAGAGGATGCTCTAACTTAAATTTTGAGCTATCATACATTAAATTTGAGAAAGTAGTTCGAAAGTTATTTAAGAAAAACTGACTTTTTTTCCATGTCGAAATTTCAAAAAATCATTAAAAACAGCAATCACGCTATAAATAAGACGACATGACAAAAACACAATTTTATTGGGTTTTTTTATTCTTTTTTTTCTTATTTATATTTTGCCAACAGTTTATCCATCTTATTTGCACGTCATGAGCATTTCCAACACCAGCAAACTCAATACAGACCCAAATTCTTTGAGCAAAAAGTGGAGGAATGGTGATCTAATTTTTCAACAGTTTTCTCACATAGCACACACATAACATCAAAACCTCTATTGGAGATTTCCAAAACTTTTTTTCAGCTTTTCCAAAAATATTACGCACGTGGGAATAGCTTGCTTTACCATATTTTTAAATTCTGTAACAAGTTTTGATGCATTTTTCGGTATTTTTATGTGTAAAAAAGGTAAATGTCTAGAGAAAAGTTTGCTCGCTGTTTTAGACGATTTTTTGAAATTTCGACATTAAAAAAAAGTCAGTTTTTTAAAAATAATTTTCGAACTACCTTTTCAAATCTAATGTATGATAGCTCAAAATTCAAGTTAGAGCATCCTCTATACGATAATAAAAGAATAAACAAAAAATTTAAATGCTGAAGCCCACAATATCTCAACAAACCTGTATACTTTTTTTTGGTGCACCCGGTATATTGTTTTCATTTTAGTTTGTATCTTTGAAAGACCACGTCGGATTTAGGACCACTCGTGGTATGTGTGATGATGTTACCAGCTTCTTACGAAAAGGCATTATAGATGACATGTCTTGTACTAGCTGCTTGACCCCCTACTTGGTTGATTATCAAGAAGAATTCCTGTATATATATTACACATTATAATAAATAAAAGATTGGTATTAAAACGTCCTTGGTGGAAAACTTTTGAAAAGGAGGCTTTCACCTAGGGGGTGGGGCACTGATCTAGACAGCCGACAGGGATGTGTCGTTTGGAGTTTGAAAAGTGGACCCTGTCAGATATGAATTTTCGGCAAAATTGGGACTCTGTCAGAACGAAAAATTCAAAATTTTTCCCATTTTCACCCTGAAAAGTGGCAAAAATTAATAAAAGTAGATGAAAAATTAAAAGATTTTCTGATTTCCACCCTGAAGTTTGTCCAAAATAATCAAAAATCTAATTTTTTGGGAAATACAACATTAAATCAAAACAAAAATGGTAGAGTACTACTACTAGCAGAGCTGCAAAGTTCATTTGTTTTGAAATTTTTCTGATTTAATTGGTCAGCCGTCTGATGGCTATGGAGCCCTAAAAATGGGACCCTGTCACCAGCAGCGACCCAACTTTGCCTCTAAGTGCCTCCCAATGGAAGGCTAATACCCTGAAGTTTTTCAAAAGTAAATTGTTGTGGAAAATCCACATCGTCCACTGGGGGTTAACAGACTATAACTTGAACTGCCCATAGCTTTGAAAAGCTGTGGTGTAGCCATGTGATTGAAGTGTGGTTGATAATTAGAAATATATAAAAAGGAGCTCACCTTAGCATCTTTTGATTCCCATTTCATATCTTTAGAATAAAGTTTCCATTTGCACTGCATTTTGGCTTTGCTTTGGTTTGCTGTCTTCCTCATCACACACACCACACTGCCTTCCACTCTACAGCTTCCAGTTTCAAAATTACAAAAAGAAATCTTGCCGGCAATCATAAATCATAACATTCGAAAATAATCTAAGTTTTTTTCCGGGGGTTTGCAAAAGTACTTCCAATGATGTGGATATTATATTTACAGTATTTAACCATAAACTGTGTATGTAATACACTTAGAACTAGTTCATTTTACAAGAAATTTAGATATTTTAGTATCTTCTTGTGTTTTAAACGTCAAAAATTATGCTTCAAATAGTCTTTTTGATCCCCGGTAATCATCAACGTTTTGGCGCGTCCTTCTTTCAGCAACATGGAAAAACCTAGACTATGCTATAGTCTAAGACGAATTCGAATAATAAAGAATAACCTCAAACACGCAAATTAGCAGTCGGGCGGAAATTTTGTCCGCGCGGGCGGGTAAAAACTCGGAAGGGCTCAATGTCTAAACACAGACTCTATCCGCCGCGAAACATATTACGTTTTATAATATACAAACTATGTTATATCATAATAACATATTATACGGACGATAGCATCGTCTAGGAAAAACCAAGAGAAGTTCATCTTTTGAGAAGTTGAAAGACGTCGAAATATGAGCGTCGAAATTTTTGCTTTTTTTACAAGAAGAACCAGAAAATTTTGGCTCAGGCTGGGCTGTCTGGACTGTTCTTAATTTTTCGAGGTTTTTAGGGTTAAATGTTCTTACGATTAGTTTTTTTCCTTAAGAAATTAAAATGGCTTAAAATCTATTAAAACCCATTAAAATCAGCAAACTCGTGTTCTTTTAAAATTGTTCCTATAAAAAGCGTGTATTTAAAAAATATTAAACATTAAACATTAAACGTAAAAGTGTAAAAGTTCGCCTTTCGAAAAGTTGGAAGACGTCGATATACGAGTTTTCGACATCTTTTTAAAAAATTGAAAGTTCAAATTTCGAAACTTTTGAAATACAGAGAAGTTCATCTTTCGAAAAGTTGAAAGACGTCGATAAACGACTTTTCGATATCTTTTTGAAAAATTGAAAGTTCATATTTCAAAACTTTTGAAATACAGAGAAGTTCGTCTTTCGAAAAATAGAAAGTTGTTGGAAGATGAATTTTCAACAAAATTCAACAAACTTGTAAGTTCGTCTTTCCAAATCTTGGAAAAATAGAGAAGTTCATCTTCCTAAAAGTCGAAAGACATCGAAAGATGAGCTTCCAATATCTTTCAACAAATTTGAAACTTCATCTTTCGAAAATTTTGGAAATTTGTCGAAAGTTGATCTTCTCAACATCTTTCGAAAATGGAAAGACAAGATTTCGCCCAGTGTTCAGTATTTGTCTCAGAACATCAGTGCTGTGGATGTCAGCCGTATACTTCATTTTCACTAATGTATTAATGCAAGTAGACATGGCGTAGTAGAATTGGGTTAGAGACCTTGAATCATGTTCGGGTATTTGGTTACCAGTGACAACCTTTCGTATTGTTGCTTGGGCAACCAGTGAGGGATTACCAAACATGTATTTAAGTCGTTTGAGTGAAGCGATGTAGCCATCGGTGTCACTTGCGAAGCCTTCTATTGCCTTCTTTGGTTCACCCACGAGGTGTTGGTTTAGGTAGGTTCTTTTTTGAAAGATGTCCAAGTATGGTTGAATGCATTTGCATTTGCATTTGAACGTCATGGATCCTACCATCTGGGATGATGTTAATAGTGGATCGATTGAGGTCGTCTATCCAAGCATCTACAGCTTGTGTGGAGGAAGATTCATCTTTGTCTTCCGGCGATACCCTTTCGGTTTCTTTATCTCTCTCCCTTGTGGACTTTATTTTGACACTTGGCTGACGTTTGTCTTGAATGATGTAGGTACTGTGGAGAGGATCACCTTCAATGATTGGACTATTCAGTGGTGCATCGGTTCGCAGATTTTCTTGGAACGTAACTTGCCTTTGTGTTCGACTGTTTCCGTAACTTTGGTACAAGTCCTGGTTGGTAAACTCACCACTTGATGATCGAGATTTGAGTTGATCTCTTGTTGTTTGGATTGGTTCTTGAAGGTAGAGTCTTGATTCTGAAGTTGGGTCTAGTCCGTCTTCGTAAACATTTGGTCTTCGGAGAGGACTGGGTAAACTTGAGCTTGGTTTATTTCCCCTTTGCAGTTTAGGATAGTTGTCGAGAAAGGGGGCTGTTTCTTGTGAATTTGCAAGATGTGGTAAGTCTGAAAGGCTGCTGCTTTTCCTTCCTATGTGCTTTACATCGGATGATTTCTTTACATCAGCATTGTGTCGTCTGTTTGTAGTTTCAGTAAGGTTCTCAGTGACATGAAGCTGTGAGAAGGCTGCGGTAATATCGTCAGGCAGTGATTGAGGTCTGTCATCTGTCAGGGATTTCTCCTCTTCTTGGATTTGGGTTGCGGTTTCTTCTCTCCACATTTGGACTCTTTCTTTAACTTTCTCCGATGAAGACGAGGATAACGTGTCGTTCTCACGTTCCTTCAGGTATGTTGTAACGTCACCACAACAAGAGTTGATTCTCAAGGAGAGGTCATCGATCCAGATGTCATTGTAATCAGGGTTATCGTTTTCCAGGAGTAGCATCAGGTCTTCGTGTAGTATAACAGCTTGATGATGCATGTCATCGAGAGCAGTTCGAAGGTATTTTACCTTAGTTCGACTACCTCTGGTTAAGATTAGTGAACTGATCTCCTCTATGGTTTTAGTGATCATGTACTTCTTGCTGTTCCTTTTTCTCTTTGCTTGAGAAATCTCTCTTGACTCAGGCATTTTACTCGAGACAGATGGGTGGAGAATAAAAGAAGTTGAGTGTTGGCTTGAAGCTAGTCTCTTCAAGACTAAATTGGTGGAAGCAGTTACTGATTTTTGTTAACCAGCTGCAATGGTTATTGGAGTCAAGATATGGTGGTACTTGACTTGATATCCAGAATTTGTTCGTCTAGATTGAATGTGGTGGTCGGTGTGATCTATGATTTGTGTACTTGAGTTGTGCGATTAGTATCCAGGTCTCTGGGAGCAGAGTGTGAATTGAGCAATCGGTATCCAGTCTTGCTTGTGTGACGGATTGAGCGATCGGTGTTCAATCTGCTCTAAAACTTGAACTGAGCAATCGTATTCAAGAAATAAGGTAGGTATCCAAGCTATGTGATGATAGTTGGACTGAATTGAGATCGGTATCCAAGCTATGTGATGATAGTTGGACTGAATTGAGATCGGTATCCAAGCTATGTGATGATAGTTGGATTGAATTAAGATCGGTATCCAAGCTATGTAGTGATAGTTGGATTGAATTGAGATCGGTATCCAAGCTATGTGATGATAGTTGGATTGAATTGTGATCAGTATCGGGTCAGTATCCAAGCTATTTGGCGATAGTTGGATTGATAGAGATCGATATCCAAGCTATTTGAGTGATAGTTGGATTGAGAGTGATCGGTATCCAAGCTATTTGAACGATAGTTGGATTGAGAGTGATCGGTATCCAAGCTATTTGAACGATAGTTGGATTGAGAGTGATCGGTATCCAAGCTATTTGAACGATAGTTGGATTTGAGAGAGATCGGTATCCAAGCTATTTGAACCGATAGTTTGGATTTGAGAGAGAGAGATCGGTATCCAAGCTATTTGAACGATAGTTGGATTTGAGAGAGATCGGTATCCAAGCTATCGTTGAGCAATAGTTGGATTTTGAGAGAGATCGGTATCCAAGCTATATGAGCGATAGATGGATTTTGAGAGAGATCGGTATCCAAGCTATATGAGCGATAGATGGATTTTGAGAGAGATCGGTATCCAAGCTATATGAGCGATAAATGGATTTTGAGAGAGATCGGTACCCAAGCTATATGAGCTATATTGATTGACAAAGACGAGGTTGGTAGGATTGAGAAATCGATATGAGTTTCAATATATCGATTGGAATCGTACTCTGATAACGATACAAGCGATCGTCCGAGGGTACGGTTGTAAGTCAAATGGTCAAATGTGATTCCAAACGAATAAACAAATAAATGGTATACCTCACCAACCAAGTAACTTTGTGATGTAACCAATCTTGGAATCTGTCAAGGATTTTGACTCACGAGCGTCTCTTCTCAGGTTGTTCTCAGCAATCACCTCAGGAAATTGGACCCAGATGTCCCTTCTAAAAATGCGGTAAATTTCGGATGCCAATTGACGAACACCCGCTCTCCAATGTCGTGAGAGAAATCAGGAATATGGACTCCACGAGTGCCCCTTCTCAAATTGACCAGCAATCACCTCGGATGCCAATTGACGAACACCCACTCTCCAATGTCGTGAGAGAAATCAGGAATATGGACTCCACGAGTGCCCCTTCTCAAATTGACCAGCAAGCAATCACCTCGGATGCCAATTGACGAACACCCGCTCTCCAATGTCGTGAGAGAAATCAGGAATATGGACTCCACGAGTGCCCCTTCTCAAATTGACCAGCAATCACCGCAGGAATATGAGCTCCAATTAGCTCCCCCTCAAATTGGTAAAGTCTTCTGTACGAAGACTTTACTTCCACTAATAAACAAATTTCTTCTTGGTATAAGTGGTGGTTCTTGCGAGTTATTGTAAAGTAATGAATTCAAAGTGAGCCATTGACTTCAGACAAAAATATTAATCTCGTTCATTCTGTCTTCTTGTCATAACTCGCACTGTTGAACTAACTTCATACAGAGCGATCAAAAAATATATAGTGAAAATTCTGACATTAGAAAAAACTAGAAACAATGAGCTAGTGACTATACTACAAAGGAAATACAAACGTCTAGGGATTCGTATAAAAGATAATTACTTTTAGGATATAAAACGAGATAATTGCTATAATTGATAGATAATGATCGTAAGAGTGACACAAAAGACATCTCTAGCTAAAAGTTCCGTGGGGAAATATAAAAGGTAA
>NW_027103613.1:0-8239 GCF_902728285.1 Clytia hemisphaerica
GTAGGATCGTCTAATATCGACATGCGTCTTCTAATTTCGACATAGCTGTAGGCTGGTCTTCGAAATAAAAAATCAAACATAAACAAATACATACCAAAGTTATCAATCAATCACTAAATTGTACTCTCTCTATCACATCACAGATTGTTAATATAATATGAGAAATGTGAAGTGTTATTACTTATTTGAAAAGAAAACTTTAACAATGTAGTAATCATTAAAAAACTAATTACTGTAGCATGCTTTCAACGAAGATGCCCAAATCACAACAACATTTTGCACGCGAGGAATTTCTTAGTAAACCTTTTTACCCTGAACCGAAAATAATTAAAAGAACCCGGTTTCCTTATGAATTTGAAAAGTAGGGACTGGGTGTGCTAGGTGCGGCGCCTAGAAGTTTAACGCGGCCTCTTAGCGCCTAGAGCCCGTGCTTGCAATAAACAATAAGGACGGGGGAAACCAGGTCGACTAAGCGCGCGAATTATTTTTATCACGTGACTTGAAGCGTAATAAAGTTATAAAATTTTAATGATGGACACGAGAAAGTTACAAAGAAGTTTGCATACGTTTCGTATGCTTATAATTTGACTGTTTTTTTTATTGAAAGGATTGCAATGTTTACTGAACTTCTAGTTTGATGGATGAACTTGTTCGATAAGAATGATACCAAATTTCATTCAAGGTTTGTTTTGATTATTTTACAGATCCGGTGCCGAAATTAGAAGACGCATGTCGATATTGGACGATTCTACGGTAATTTGTTACAAAAAGACGTCTTTCAAATGTCTAGAAGAAAACGTAGAAACAACGTTTTTAAAACGTCTTGCAAAAACGTAAAACGTTTTTTATTGACGTTGTGAAAAAACGTTGTAAAGTGCGACAAATACAACCTGAAAAAAATGTTTCCTAAACGTTGTGAAAAACGTTTTTTAAACATTTTTCAAACGTTTTTTTGCCGGCTGGAATACTGTCAAGCAACCATGCTATTGCCCTTTTCTCAAAGGAAGGTGATGGGATAGGTATTGCCTAAAATTCTCAAATTAGAACTAAAGAATTTATCCCTAAAAAAAGCTTTTTGAGGTATATACTTTTAGTAAAACAATAGTAAAACCATTCCAAAACATAGGTACTGTAAACGGCCATAACTTGCAACGAAAAACAGTGTTTTTTGACTAAACGATGCTATATCTTTTAACCTAGAAAAGTTATAGCAATGAAACTTTCACAAAATAAGCTTCTACCTTATTCCTTTTTAGATTACAATACATTGATCCAAACAGAAACTTCAATCGAAAACGTCGTTAATCCAAAGATGACCAAAAAATTTTCTTCAAAGTCCACAACTTGCAACGGTGCTAATTTCATTACAACAACAACATACTGAACACGCGCCAACTCTATCACATGAAAAAAATTTGATTTCAACAAATTTTAATAGCATAATTAAAAAATGGCGCAACGATGGAGTGCGTTGTTGTAGACAAAAGACGGATCAATTTGTGAATTACGATTATTTCTCACACATGCAAATTCATAATTGGTTTGGCTTTTTTATAACGATATGGGAACATTTGCAAAAACAGTGATAGAAAGACGGGGGCATTACTAAGCGGAGAAGCTCCGTGTAACGAAGATTTAGGATTTCGTACCTTCGACGAGTTGAATGATTCTGCTACACCCCCATCTCAATTAAACCAAAATAAAGTCTACTTTAATTGGATTAATTTTCGCGAATTTATATTTTCGCTTTTTTGCAAATGTTTGCCTTTCATTTACGAAAATGAACACAGTCAAAAATAAAGGGGGGTTTTGTGACATTTCTACCTTCTGTCGTAGTCATATCTGATACCATATCTGGTGGAATTTTGAGGTTACCATATCAAAACTTTGAAGAACTCAAGTATAGAAATTTCTCGTTGTTTTAGAAGAAACACGAATTTAAGACGTTACTTCAATCCTGAGTAATACTTAGAAATATGATGTGGTTAAAGTGAGGTTACCCAAATGAGGTTACCTCATTCTAAAGCTTATAAATCAATACCTACTGAAGCAAAATTGCTCAAAATTTAAATATGCCTCAAGTAGGCCTCATTTTAAGCAAAAACTAATTTGGATTTCTTATAAGCTGTATTTTTGGGGCTAAATTGAGGTTACCAATTCACAATTTTCATAAACCCCTTTATCATCTAATTGGCTTCAAAAAAAGTGGATATTTTGTTGGCAATTGGTTTGATAAAGGTAATAGAAGCTAAATTCATCATGAAAATTATGACTGATAAACAAAAAGGTTGTATATTTAAGGTTACTCTTGTAGAAAAGCACCATTTTCACTGTAATCCTGTGTTAAGCTAAAGCTAATAAGGCTATTAATCAAAGATCAATATTATTTGTTTTGCATGACTATAACCAAATCATAAACTAAATCATATCTCAAGATGGATTATTAGAAGTAGAAGAAAACAGAATCTTTAAAATTCAAATTTTGATGGGTTTTTGAGGTTACTACAATCCACCGAAAAGTAACCTCAAAAATCACTTCTTCAATATTTTTTGCACTTTTTTTGACTAAGTGTTGCCATGTCAGTATAGAGTATGCTCTCAAGTTTTTAGAGGTTAAAATAGTTTTTACTAAAAGATGTGGTGTTTCAAAGGTTACCCTATAAAAATGATGGTAACCTCAAAAATACCCCATAAAATCTTCCAAAAAATTTATGACAATACTGTGCTAAGACATCGACCCTGGGTGTAAAATTTCAAAGCCTAAAAATGATTATTTATATGATTTTATTATAAATTTACCAAAAAGAGCAATTTTTTGACTTTCCAAAATTGTCACACAATTTTTGACTGTGTTCAAATAAAATCTTGCTAAATTGCGAGAAAAAACTGAGTTGCGAAATTCAATACACACAAAACTTTTGTTTTGCAATTGCCGATTAGTGAATATAAATTCAAAAAAACGAATCTTTTGCCTCGCAAAATTACAGCTCGTGAAAATTAATCAAATTAAAGTATGCTGAGATGAAAACGAAATAAAATGGGATTACGACGGCAGGTTACGGTAACAAATCAAGGACATCCGTACCTTATTGTGATTTACCGTCTTATGGGACTCAAAATTTGGAAATAGCGTATAGAGGGATTACCATGAAAATTTTTGAGTGAAAAATGTTGCCGAATTCGCCAAATTTGTAAGGCAAGAAGCTTTCCCTTAACAAAATGGAAAGTTTTATCGAAATATAGTACTAGTTTAGACTGGAGAGATTCAATCATATATAATATATACTTTCATAGGGATAGAACACTAAAAACGTAAAAACTTTCTCGGGAAGAATCTTTAGCGAATATTATTGGGTATCACTATTTGCATGTTTCCACAAAAAAACAACCACCTTGCTCTTTCAAATTTTAAGTTTGACACATTTTTTTGTTGGTGATAAACACAAAATGAAGACATTCGAGGAAGATTATAGGTTCGGGAAAGCTTATACGTTTAAATAACGGTTTAATATATTATTTGTCTTTCGTCTTCTACCGCTGGAATCCCCGATCCTCGTCATAGTATGCCAAATTCATTCATCGTTTTGCTATTGAACTTTACTTCCGGGGTGAGAGAGGAGAGAGTGTTTTTGATCTTACGTATAATATAATTACAGAATCTAATTTTTGCATTTAAACGTTGAAAAGATACAAAAAAATTTGTCCCCGTTGGAAGAAATACCCAAATGCCCACTCATCCCCATTCGAAATCCATCCAATGTAAAAAATTGCACTCCAAAACCATCTTCATTGTGTATTTTAAAGCTTGTAACAAAAGAATTCCTATCCCCATAGAGATTTTGATAGAAATTATTGGCCCGTTGTGGGAAAAAATTCCACGGGGGCTTTGAGGCAGGTGTTTCGGCATGACATGATTTACCGTATTTATATATAAAAATTCGAGAAGAAAACGGATATTTACTTTTTACCATGTATCCTGTCACTGTTTGCCCGGAGTTCTGCCTTCGCAAAGAGTGACACCTCTTAGACTGAGAAATGATTGTCTAATACGCTACTCCTTCTCTGGTTCCCATTGACGAGATACCGGAATATTCATCAGAATACTCATCTCATCTTCATCAGAATACTCATAACGCTCATTTGACGTTGACTTTGCACACACCCCTGTCTCACAATCTATATATCGATCGACGAAACGTCCATATACAGTGTTACATATATTTTCTTTTACACCTGTTTACACCCCTGTATCTTAACTAAATTCGGAACAGGTTTGAAGGAAAAATAATCACTTTTGATTAAAAAAGTTCTTAAGAAAAATTCAAAATTAGCGTGTACAGGGTGTGTTTTTCTTTTCCGAAGCTCCTATCCTTCTTGCATTTCTTATACTCTTACAAAATTGGCTCTGATATTTACTCCTCATTCCTGAAGGGTTGCTTTTTTTATCCGTCCTATCTTTTGGTCATATTCTTTTTCGGTAAATCCAAGGAATTGTAGAACTTATTTCAATTAAATTTTTCTTATAAAAGAAAGGCATTTGAACAATCCTTGACCCCCTGATCGTAAAATTGATGATTATAGTTTAACGACAAATGATTTTATTGATTTCTTTTGAGGCACTTTTATGACAACAGTCTTGTTATTAACATGATTAGTTTTCGTATGGGACATTAGGAAGCAGAACTTCAGCTGAGATCCTTCAGTTACAATGGTTGATTGATTTAACATGTAAGCATTGGTAATTATCCAATTTATGCATCGAAACGTCTCTTTGTTGTGAAATGTAATCTACTGTAGCAACTTCAATCGAAGAATACGGAAGAACGAAAAACTGTACGAGCTGCGGATTTCGATCCAGCAAGGCCTCGTCTTTCTTCTTTCGAACTTTCTAGAAATCGCATCGTAAAAGAACGTTAATCGCCCAAGCGTGGGGGTTTATTGGAGTGACCTAATTATTTTCACTTTTTCATCTTCATCTTCGCAACAAATTATTTAATCGGGCTTGCTTTGCTTGATTAAAGTGTAGTTTACCATTTCGAACATTCCCTGAGAAAATGAAAGAAAACGAAGCAATAGACGTGGAGAAAACGTAAATAAACAAAGCTGTTGCAAGTTAAGTCAGTTAGTCACACTAGGAAATTAAGCTTTCAGAAAAAACAACATCAGTCATCTACAGGATACATTTCAACAACAAGGATGAGAGTTACCTGAATCAAGTTTGCAAGACAATATTAATTAAAACTTGAAAGTTGGAAACAAAATAAACCGTGCAACAGCCAAAATCAACCAACCAAAATTTGTCATTCAATTCCCGAGACAGCGCTTCGATTTTTAAGGCCTTGTTTATACGCTAAAGTAAAAAAATTCCGCACATGTAAATGGGTCATTGCTGAGGTCCGGCAAAATTTCCGGGAGATAGCCTATCCGGCGGTGCGCGGATCTAGGTGGGTTCCGCCTCCCCCGTAGATCTTTTTCTTGGGAAGTAGGGGTGGGGGTAAAATGGGGCTATATTCAAATCATGCTGTGCTAGAGTTTTTTTTATGTCTTTCTACCCAAATAACAATAATCTGAATTTTTTTTTCAATTTCATGCATTTTTCAGGAATTGCCGGACCAAAAACTGCCGATTTTGGTCCCAAAACCCCAAAAATAGCAATTTTCGTCATTTTACTGGTATTTATCCTTGTTTATGATCCCACATGAAGCCAATTAGTATTCAAAGTTTTTTGAATATAATTTAGAAGTACTTAAGATATAATTTTGGTGCTTTCAACACCTTTTGGGACCAAAAATTAGGCAAATTTGGGCCAAAAACTCAGAAAAAGGTAATTTTTTTATCAATTTTGTCATGTAAAAGTTGCTTAAATGCACGTTATAGGCCTAAAACTTGCCATTCGTTTCAAAGAAATAATTGATGCATCACAGGGAGTCAAGATTAGGGGCCTCTGGGTATAGAATGGGCTTTAGAGGCTTAATTAAGCTAAATAAACAAGAAATCAACGTATTTTCTATAAAAATGTAAATATAAGTTCAAATCTGATGCCGATTTAAATATTTTCAAATGAATTTTTGATTCATTTCGCTAAAAATTATTAAGATTTAATATATAGTAATCTATAATAATTCTGATCGAGTCCATCACAATCGTGAAGTGTGTTGATCAAACGCAAACAAAACTGTTTTGCTGTTTATCAAATGAAAAAATCTCTTTCTTATATCTGCAGCCATATCCCAATCACCTTCTATTAGGGTAGATCGTCAAATGGCAAAGTCAAAAAATTCAAAGTGTAGTATTTTTTTGTGAAAATTAATCTATTGTAAGACATTTTGCGCAATTTTTAACCTCCTAGGTAAAAAATCCAGCATTTCCCATGGGGGTTCGCACTAAAGCGAAAAATGAGTAAAAATGGCATTTCTTTGCCCATTTTAAGACTATAAAAGGCCAGGAAAGGGTCAAAATGGTTTCTAAATGGTGTCTTGTACTAATATTCAACACAAAAAGACAAAAGAACCCCAGCGAGATCACTCAATGTTTCAATTTCAGGCTAAAAAGCGATTTTCTCCAATTCTGGGAGCAAAATGCACGAAAGCAGAGCATTTTGGGACCACAACTTTAAACTTTTTAAGGTACACACTTAAAATTTTCAGCAATGAAACACTTCAGAGAAAGCTCCAGGAAAAATTAATCTTGAGTTTTCAAAAATTTCCAAAATTCCATAAAATCCATAATGGCGCCCTAGAAATTGAGTTTAAAACTTGGTTTTCTTGGACTAAAATCTCAAAAATGATTTCAAATGATGTCCTGAAATCTTTGGCTCTTGGAAGTATTCTGAAATAACTCTGGAAAAATCAAAATGGTTGGGTCAGAAATTGCCCAAGTCTCCATTATAGTTGCATTTCCCACTAAAACGCGATATTAGAGTTAAAGTCTAATTTTCTCAGGCTAAAAATCTCAAAAATGGTTTCAAATGGTGTCCTGAAATTTTTTGGTGTGAAATATTCTGAAAATACTCTGGGGAATCAAAATGGTTTGGGTCAGAAATTTGCCCTAGTCTGCCATTATGGCATTGCATTTCCAACTAAAACGCGATATTTGAGTTAAAGTCTGATTTTCTCAGGCCAAATCTCAAAAATGGTTTCAAATGGTTCCTGAAATATTTTGGTGTTTGAAAGTAGTCTGGATACTCGGGGAAACCCAAAATGGTTGAGTTAGAAGTTGCCAAAAGTCGCCATTATGGAATTGCATTCCACTAAAACGCAATATTTAGAGCTAAACTCTAATTTTCTCAGGGATAAATCTCAAAGGGGCTTCAAATAAGGTCCTGAAATCTTTCGGTGTTGAAAGTCCTCTGGAAATACTCTGGGAAAACCAAAATGGTTTGGGTCAGAAATTTGCCAAAGTCTGCCATTATGGAATTGTATTTCATTCTAAAACACAATGTTTTGAGTAAGCTTGAGTGTTCTTCCTAAAGAAATAAATAAAAAAAGCCCATTCTATACCCAGAGGCCCCTGGTCTTGACTCCTTGTGATGCATTAATGATTTCCTTGAAATGAATGGCAGTTTTCAGGCCTATAACGTGCATTTCAGCAACTTTTACACAACAAAATTGACAAAAAATTACCTTTTTTTGAGTTTTTGGCCCAAATTTGCCTAATTTTTGGTCCAATAAGGTGTTGAAAAGCACCTAAATTATATTCAAACAACTTTGAATACTAAATGGCTTCATATGGGATCATAAACAAGGAGAAATATCAGTAAAATGACGAAAATTGCCATTTTTGGGGTTTTGGGACCAAAATCGGCAGTTTTTGGTCCGGCAATTCCTGAAAAATTCATGAAATTGAAAAAAAATTTCAGATTATTGTTATTTGGGTAGAAACACCTCAAAAAAACTCTAGCACAGCATGAATTGAAGATAGCCCCTAAAAAATGTTGATTTATCCCTACCCCTATGGGAAGTTGATCTTCAAATTAGTTTTCAAGGTTGGCTTGGCTCAAATTTTTTCATCTATGGCTCAAATTTTAGGCAATTTCTCAAAGTTTTTGAAAATGTTAATTTCATTAAAAAGCGCCGGGTTATTTTTTCACGAACCCCTTTAGAAGTTTTGCGGCGCATTTTTTTGCTTGAGAGTCAAGTAAACGATATAGCGCTTTCGCAGCATTAATCATTGATACGCATATTGGCGGGACGCTAGTGTGACTAACTGTAAGTCCGTGTTGCAAGTTATGGCCGTTTAC